>NC_091306.1:16876311-16908811 GCF_038502225.1 Cherax quadricarinatus | reverse complement strand
ATGGGGGAATTGGTGGGTGGGTTAGTTGCCTGCCAATTTGGTTACCCGAGACACAATAATCAGCCAATTTGGACAACCACGACGTACATACTAATTATGGGAGGATGGGGAGGGGGTGCTCTCTCTCTCTCTCTCACTCTCTCTCTCTCTCTCTGCTCGTGTTGTGAAGAGTGTGTGTGTGTGTATACTCACCTACATGTACTCACCTATATATGGTTGCAGGGGTCGAGACAGCTCCTAGTCCCGCCTTTTTCCTATTCGTTACTAGGTCAGCCTCTACCCGCTCTAAGACCCTTTATCTTACCTCTTCGTAAAGCTATATATGGATGTTGCCTCTACTAGTTCACTCTTAGGATTGCTCCACTTCCTGGCAACTCTAAGGCTAAAGAAATACTTCCTAAAATTCCTATGGCTCATCTGAGTTTTCAGCTTCCATTTATGGCTTCTTGTTCCTGTGTCTTATCTCTGACACATTCTAACCCTGTCCACTCTGTCAATTCCTCTCCGTATTTTATACGTCGTTATCATGTTCCACCTTTCCCTCATATCCTCTAGTGTTATCAGATTGAGTTCCCTTAACCTCTCCTCATAAGACATACGCCCTTAGTCCGGACTAGTCTTGTTGCAAACTTTTGCACATTCTCTAATTTCTTGACATGTTTGATCAGGTGTGGGTTCCATACTGGTGCTGCATACTCCATTATGGGCCTGACGTATACGGTCAACAGTGTCATGAATGACTCCTTACTTAGATGTTGAAATGCTATACTCAGGTTTGCCAGGCGCCCATATACTGCAGCGGTTGAGTGTGGTGCCCCTCAGGGGCGGTGCTCTGTATAAAGGTCACCCCAAGATCCTTTTCCTTAGGTGAGATTTGCAGCTTTTGATCCCTTAGCTTGTATTCCGTCTGCGGTCTTCATTGTCCTTCCCCAAGGCTCATAATTTTGCATTTGTTGGGGTTAAACTCCAGAAGCCATTCGTCGGACCAGGCTTGCATCTGTCCAGATCTCCTTGTAATCTTACCTGATCCTCGTCCGCGTATATTGTCCTCATTAGTATAACATCACCGGCGAACAGGCACACCTCTGAATCTGTTCCTTCCTTAATATCATTCACATATACAAGAAACAGCACCGGACCTAGGACTGACCCTTGTGGAGCCCCACACGACACATGGGCCCACTCTGACACCTCATCACGTACCAATTATCGTCGTTTCCTTCCTGTCATGTCAGGTATTTCCTGATCCATTGCAGTGTTTTCCCTACTATTCCTGCCAGCTCCTCTAGCTTTTGAACAGTCATGTGTGGTAGTGTCAAATGTCTTATAGTTCCAAAAGACGCAATCTGCCCATCCCTCTCTCTCCCGTCTTACTTCTGTTACCTTGTCGTAGAACTCAAGTGGATTTGTGACACGGGATTTCCCATTCCTGAAGTCATGCTGTCATGAGCCCAATCCTTTCTATGTACTCTACCACTCTTCTCCTGATAATCGTCTCCATGACTTTACATACTATACATGTCAGTGATACTGGTCTGTAGTTTAATGCTGCCTGTCTGTCTCCTTTCTTAAAAATTGGAACTACATTTGCTATCTTCCACATAACAGGCATTTGCCCTGTTTCGAAATATTTATTGAAGATTGCTGTTATTGGCACACATAGTTCATTTGCTCCCTCTCTCAGGGTTCACTTCCTTACCTGGAGTATACCTGGAGAGGGTTTCGGGGGTCAACGCCCCCGTGGCTCGGTCTGAGACCAGGCCTCGTGGTGGATCAGTGTCTGATCAACCAGGGTGTTACTGCTGGCTGCACGCAAACTGACGTACAAACCACAGCCCGGCTGGTCAGGTACTGACTTTAGGTGCCTGTCCAGCGCCTTCTTGAAGATAGCCAGAGGTCTATCGGTAATCCCCCTTATGTATGCTGGGAGGCAGTTGAACAGTCTTGGGCCCCTGACGCTTATTGTGTTGTCTCTCAGTGTACTCGTGGTTCCCCTGCTTTTCATTGGGGGAATGTTCCATCTCCTGCCGAGTCTTTTGCTTTCATAGGGAGTGATTTTCGTGTGCAAGTTTGGTACCAATCCCTCTAGGATTTTCAAAGTGTATATTATCATATATCTTTCTCGTCTGCATTCCAGGGAATACAAATCAACTGACTTCGACCGTTTCCAGTAATTAGGTTCTTTATCGTACTTATGTGTGCCATGAAAGTTCTTTGTGCGCTTTCCAGGTCAGTAGTATCGCTTGGTTTGAAGGGGGCAGTTAGTGTACAGCAGTATTCCAGCCTAGAGAGAACAAGCAATTTGAAGAGAATCATCATGGGATTGGCATTCCTAATCTTGAAGGTTCTCATTATCCATCCCATCATTTTTCTAGCAGATGCTGTAGATACATTGTTGTGGTCCTTGAAAGTGAGATCTATTTTACCTAGTAGTTTCTCTCCTCGTCCCTGGATATGTGCAGTGTGTCCAGCACTTACTGGTGCACTCTACTGCCTCGGTTTGCTCAAAGCATTTCTGTCTCACTTGTAAATACTTCTCTAACTCTTGTGTTAAGCTCTTCACATACTTCCTGGTCACTCCCTGTGACCTCCTGTCCTTCATTCCTTAACCTGATTACCTGGTCCTTGACTCTTATTTTCCTTCTGATGTGACTGTATATCAACTTTGGGTCAGATATGCCTTTTGATGGTATATCATTCTCATTTTGCCGTCGAGCCTCTCTCCTTATCCATACATATTCGTTTCTGGTTCTTCTACTCAACTCCTTGTTTTCTTGAACCCTTTTCCTTCTATATTTTTTTCATGCTCTAGTACATTTGGCTTTGGCCTCTTTACACCTAAAAGTAAGCCATGAGCTTACTGTTTTTCTTTTTGTTCATTTTTTTTGTTTGTTACCCCTTGGTATGAACTTCCCTGCCTCCCTGTACTTTGTGGTCACTTGTTCCATCATTTCATTTACTATCTTTCCCTCTGGTTCTCTTTCCGACTGCACCTCATACCTGTGTAGTCCCCTTTTTTTCGAAGTTTGGCTTCTCCCGTCATTCTTGTGCTGCTTCATTCTTCACTGTTAACTCTACAAGGTATTCGAAACGCAGAACCACGTGATCACTAGCTCCAAGAAGCCTTTCATATGTAAAATCCCCTATGTCTGAACTGTTCAAGGTGAATACGAGGTCCAGCCTTGCTGGAACATCCTCTCCTCTCTCTGGTTGTATCCCTAACATGTTGGTGCATGAAGTTTTCCATTACTGTCTCCAGCATCTTAGCCCTCTAAGTTTCTAGTCAACCATGTGGTTCTAGGTTTTCCCAGTTAATCTTGGGATTGAAACCCCCCCATGATGAGTAACTTTGTCTTACCCACGTGCGCACTTCTGACCACCTTAGCTAGTGTATTCACCATTGCAATATTGATCTCATTGTACTCTTGTCTTGGTCTCTTGCTGTTCAGTGGTGGGTTGTACATTGTTGCTATCATCATCTTTGGACCCCCAATGTGAAGCATTCCCACTATGAAGTCAACTGCTTCTCCTCTATCCAATCCTCCCATTTCCTCAAAATTCCACTGGCTTTTAATGAGCAGTGTAACACCTTCCCCTCTGTTCCCTCTATCTTTCCTCAGGATCTGATATCCATTTGAAAGGTTTACATTTGTTATCCTTGTGAGCTTTGTCTCTGCAAGTGCTATGATGTCCGGGGATGACTGAATGATTCGTTCTTGTCACTCCTCAATCTTATTTGTTATTCCACCTGCATTTGTGTACCATACCTTCAGCTTCCTTTCCAATACTGCGTTTTAGGAGGGAAGGGTTGGTGCAGACGGGAAGAGGAAGGGGGGTGTGGAAGGCAGGGCGGGATTTGAAAGACTGCTGTGGTGTTATTAGTGCTGGGGGGGGGGCTATGAAGTGTGGTTTGTTTCTGGTTGTGTTTGGTTTGTATGGGGTGGTAGGGGTTGAAGGGGTTTTGTGATCATTTATGTTTGGTACTCCCCTGAGGCTGAGCTTATCTGTCTGTTGATGCCTACCCTGTCTCTCTTTCCCTCCACTGGTGTCTTCTTACTCTCACTCTTAGTTTTCATTCTTTTTGTGTTCTGTCACGGTTGAGCTACACTCACCGATATTCTTGGAAGTCCTTTAACAGTAGTTTTTGTTGCAGTATCCAGTAACACTGTCTTGAATATCAATCTGACTGGGTGATTTTTTTCCCTTGAATACCCCCCAAGTCTGTGAAAATGTGTTTTCTGGGACATGCCCTTCTCTCCTGTTATCACGATGATGCTCTCAGTCTCTTTTTCCTTGTACTGTCTTATTTCATCATAGGTCATCCCTTCAGAGTCCTGAAGCCCATGAATAATTTTTGATCTCTCCCTCTCCTCTTCCCTTTTCTTTTCCTCCATATCTTCGTATCCGAT
This sequence comes from Cherax quadricarinatus, assembly GCF_038502225.1. Lineage (NCBI taxonomy): Eukaryota > Metazoa > Arthropoda > Malacostraca > Decapoda > Parastacidae > Cherax > Cherax quadricarinatus. The sequence goes on along the minus strand of NC_091306.1, from coordinate 16,904,402 downwards.
TTAGGCATCTACTTTGTCTCCCTTATCGTCTCCCAGACACCCCAGTGTCATGATACTACTTCTGCAAGAGACTTCTTAGCTCTTTCCTCTCCTTCAGTCCCCTCACTGTCCACTAATGTTTCTATTTCACCACCTTATTCCTTTTGGTCATCTTTATTTCCTGCTTCAGCACTTTCAGTTCTTCCTCCAGTCTCTGTATCTTTGCCTCAGCAGCCCCAGCTCATAACTCCTATTTCTTACTCTCTTCAGATATCTTCTCCATGATTGTATTGAAAAGCTCATTGACCTGACTTTTTTTTCCCATTCCTGCTTCATTTTGCTCTTGAGTTTTTCTGTCCATTCTTCCTTCTCAGACCAGCCATCCTCGATTCCCTTGCGTCTACATCTTCCCTTTCGAGATCGCTTTTTTTTTATCCTGTTAGGATGCTCTAGTTTCTGCAAACTGTAAGCTTTGTATGGAAGTGTGGGTGTGTGCATGTGTGTGTATATGTGTGTATGTGTGTGTGTGTGTGTGTGTGTGTGTGTGTGTGTGTGTGTGTATGTGTGTGTATGTGTGTGTGTGTGTGTGTGTGTGTGTGTGTGTGTGTGTGTGTGTGTGTGTGTGTGTGTGTGTGTGTGTGCGAACTCACCTATTTATGGTTGCAGGGGTCGAGTCATAGCTCCTGGCCCCGAGGTGTGTGTGTGTGTGTGTGTGTGTGTGTGTGTGTGTGTGTGTGTGTGTGCGTGTGTATGTGTAGTTACCTACAGGAAGTCCTCACTTAACGTTTTCTCGTTCACGTCGTTTCGTTAAAACGTTGATGAAAAAAAATAAATTCCCAGCCGGGAATAGAAAACATGTTAAGACTTAAACATCTAGATGTATGACATGCATCGACATAACTCTCCTTGTTCACTAGTGGCCATGCAAATGAAAGCTTTAAGATTATTTTAAGACCTAAAGAAAAAACAGGATTCTAGCACTGAAAGTGAAACCTTCATCGTAAATCGCGATTGGTTTGTACGTTCTAAAAAACATTTAAAACTGCATAACATTCAAATAACAGGTGAGTCTGTAAGTGCGACACTGAAGCCACAGCTGCTCGTCCAGCTTTACTGTTATGTTAGTTTCCTCTCTGTTTGTGTTCGGTTATTATGATATGTAGTGTATTTCTTATATAATCCTGAAAAAAATTATGATACCTAAAATAATAAAGTCAATAATAGAGTAAATATACGACTTTATAGCATCACTGAGAGACATACACCATAGCCATGGCACCTGCTGCACTACTGCTCTACCTCTTAGCATCTCCTTGCCATAGGAATTTAGCTTTTGTTGATATCAATTAGTTTACGGTATCATTGGTTTCGTTATACGTCGTTTCGCTTAAAGTCGTAGTTTCCAAGAACCTATCGACGACGTTAAGTGAGGACATACTGCATTTTGCATTTTCCTATTTCTAATGGTCAACCACTCTATTTAAATAGAAAAAAATCTGTTATCCTTTCCAGTCCATTTTTTTTTCTTATTTTGCAACTGTGGCTTCTTGTTATCACTGTTGCAGCTGCTAATAAATCATGTTTCCTCATTTTCTTCCATCAGTCATCATGGGCAACTTTAATATTTTCAACCTTTCATCATAGTTTTTATTGCTCAACTCTGGCAGCCTTCTTGTAGCTCTTCCCTGAACATTTCCTACCTTATGTATTTTATTAGGTGTGGGCAACACAAAAAGGCTGCATATTCCAATTTTGGCCTAATATTCAATAAAGATTTTTTTTCAGTCGCCTTTTTAATTTCTTGACTAATATCGGCTCTAGCAGGAAATTCTTTAACCGTTGTTCAGTCTGTCTTTTCTCCAGTGAATTCTGCAGAACTATCTTCAGTCTTAGACTTTCAGACTTTTCGTCTCCTTTAAACTTTTATTGACATCTTGAGAAGTGTCTTGTTGTGGCTGCAACTGCTGTTCTAATTCTATCTTAAACTGAGTTGTTCCTGCATAATTATTCTTTAATTTACTTTCATACTCTACTAAGCCTTTAATTTCCTTCTTCGTTATATCTTGTTTGAGCCTCGTTTATCACTACTCTCTTCTTCATTACCTCACCTCGCTTAATATCTTCTGAATTTGCTGTAAGGCCTTTAAAACTTATTATTTTTCAAAAGTTACATTTTTCCTTAATTTCTCAATTAATTCTTCTTGCCTTACCTGATTTTTGCTCAATCTTAGTAATCTTATCCATCCATCCATTGGCTTCTTTGTCTGCAGGTGTATAAGCAGAGCTGTGCTGAGATACTCTACCTTCTGCCATATTATAAACACCTCTGTGTTGTTGTCATACTCTGTTTCTCTGTAATGTATTAAATATGCTATTCCTACCTCAGAAAAAAATTATCGATTGTCCCTAAAGTGGCATATTTAAGGGGTTGCCCGGCTTTTTATTTTCTTCCTATCAACTTTCGTTTATAACGTAAGAATGGCTCATGCGATCGGCTTCAAATTTTCAAAGCCTGTTTGGTGTAGCGGGGAAAGGATTCTTGCAGCAACTAGCTCATACAAGTGTCCCATGATCAAAGTTTTATAGTCCACTCCTGAAATTTCGTCTCAAAGTGATAACCTGAGAAAGATCCTTCTGCTCACCTTCAAACATCAAAATAAGTGTTTTGTAATTATAAGGTTGAGATTGTTCCTGGAGTGTGTGGGTGTTATCTTTCCAGTAATATGTAAGTGTGATTTTTTCCCGTTAAATTACGTTCCACGTAACTGTGTAAACCTCTTTGAACGGCTTTAATATTTAGAGGCTGATGCATATTATAGACAGGATACTACTTAAGTTTATTTTATGCTGGTGCAAATTTGTCCAAATAATAAAATAGTTAAGAAATTCTCGAAATCTATGCATTCTGTGCGATACCTGGATAACGCTTCTTTTGATCGACTTCAAACTTCAAACACCAGTGTGTTTTGTTGAAAGCAAATTCCGTGTTATTGTTGGGTTACAATGGTCTCAATCTGCCAGTTTTAATCAGTAAATTATGATAGTGAAGTCCCTTAAATAACTAAACAAAGATTTCTTTTGATCGACTTCAAAATATTAACATTGATGTATAAGAAGGTTGACACAAAGATGTTTGGACTTCGTAGTTGATGAAAGTTGAAAATTTTATTGACATTGTTAAATAAAACTTGAAATCGTTTGATTCAGAGTAATTAATGGAGGAGGAAACCAGAGTGATAGTTTGTGTCTTAATATGGATATGCAACTGAGATGTTCAACTGAAGAAGACCTCAGTAGTAGGTCGAAATATACAATATTTGTTTTCATTACCCTGATGCATCAGTGTTCTTAAGATATCCGCATGGTGCTGATGTCAGCCTGTGTCCCCCTCCCAGGAACGTCAGTGTTTGACTTCATGACACTCGTTGTTCCCCCTGACGTCTGTGCTTGACTTCATGACACTCATTATTCCCCTGACGTCTGTGCTTGACTTCATGACACTCGTTATTCCCCTGGCGTCTGTGCTTGACTTCATGACACTCATTATTCCCCTGACGTCTGTGCTTGACTTCATGACACTCGTTATTCCCCTGACGTCTGTGCTTGACTTCATGACACTCATTATTCCCCTGACGTCTGTGCTTGACTTCATGACACTCGTTATTCCCCTGACGTCTGTGCTTGACTTCATGACACTCGTTATTCCCCTGGCGTCTGTGCTTGACTTCATGACACTCGTTATTCCCCTGACGTCTGTGCTTGACTTCATGACACTCGTTATTCCCCTGACGTCTGTGCTTGACTTCATGACACTCATTATTCCCCTGACGTCTGTGCTTGACTTCATGACACTCGTTATTCCCCTGACGTCTGTGCTTGACTTCATGACACTCGTTATTCCCCTGACGTCTGTGCTTGACTTCATGACACTCGTTATTCCCCTGACGTCTGTGTTTGACTTCATGACACTCGTTATTCCCATGACGTCTGTGCTTGACTTCATGACACTCATTATTCCCCTGACGTCTGTGCTTGACTTCATGACACTCGTTATTCCCCTGACGTCTGTGCTTGACTTCATGACACTCGTTATTCCCCTGGCGTCTGTGCTTGACTTCATGACACTCGTTATTCCCCTGACGTCTGTGCTTGACTTCATGACACTCGTTATTCCCCTGACGTCTGTGCTTGACTTCATGACACTCGTTATTCCCCTGACGTCTGTGCTTGACTTCATGACACTCATTATTCCCCTGACGTCTGTGCTTGACTTCATGACACTCATTATTCCCCTGACGTCTGTGCTTGACTTCATGACACTCATTATTCCCCTGACGTCTGTGCTTGACTTCATGACACTCATTATTCCCCTGACGTCTGTGCTTGACTTCATGACACTCGTTATTCCCCTGGCGTCTGTGCTTGACTTCATGACACTCGTTATTCCCCTGACGTCTGTGCTTGACTTCATGACACTCATTATTCCCCTGACGTCTGTGCTTGACTTCATGACACTCATTATTCCCCTGACGTCTGTGCTTGACTTCATGACACTCATTATTCCCCTGACGTCTGTGCTTGACTTCATGACACTCATTATTCCCCTGACGTCTGTGCTTGACTTCATGACACTCGTTATTCCCCTGGCGTCTGTGCTTGACTTCATGACACTCGTTATTCCCCTGACGTCTGTGCTTGACTTCATGACACTCGTTATTCCCCTGACGTCTGTGCTTGACTTCATGACACTCGTTATTCCCCTGACGTCTGTGCTTGACTTCATGACACTCATTATTCCCCTGACGTCTGTGCTTGACTTCATGATACTCATTATTCCCCTGACGTCTGTGCTTGACTTCATGACACTCATTATTCCCCTGACGTCTGTGCTTGACTTCATGACACTCATTATTCCCCTGACGTCTGTGCTTGACTTCATGACACTCGTTGTTTGTCTAATGTTTGTGTTTGACTACGTTACATTAGATTTTCTTAAAATGTTTTGTTGACGACGATGACATTTTAGTTCAAAAGAACTGGAATTTAAAAAAAAAAAATCAATAGGAAAACCAATTTCAGTACTAGTTCTTGATAATAACATGAACGTAGATAAGTATGTTTATGGAGCAACTTGCAATGTGAACAGACTGACTGATGTTGTAGTGGCCAGGCATAGGCTTGGTTACAAGTACTTCTGGCAGTTTGGGAGACACACAGATGATGATCAAACTAAATGTAAATTATGTGATCAGGCATATGGTCACTCTCTTGAACACTATGTGCTTAATTGTCCACTTATTGAGGAATACAGAGACAGACAGTATAATAACCTATGTGACATGTCAAGATATCTTATTAATGAAAATAAGATACCAGATATACTAAGCAAATTTCCTAAATTTGCTTGTAACAGATAAGTGAACTATAGATATGTAGATATAAATCCATATGTATTCCTGTTAACCCTTTGGGGCCTAGTTCCTAGGCCTTTTGTGTATCCATATGCTCTCGCGCTACCGTCCACAGGATGGATATGGGGTGCACAATAAACTAGCCACTTCGGTGGCAAAATCTAAATCTTGATAATGGTGCGACTAGTAGCGGGAAGCAGCGGTTCAGTACCATGGTACACAGTGGTTACCAAATTTGTACAACGGGGCACAACACAGTTGGTACTCTTCAAATCAGTACTGTGTGAAGGACAAGAACTCTCCTCATCGCTCCTACGTTCCTCTCTCCTGAAACTTAGACACAGAGGTGAGAACTCGCTGAAAAGAACACAAGAAACGCTTAGAAAACAACCGAAGAGAACAGAACCAAAGAAAAAATATGGAAAAGACAAAAACTCAAGAAATGCTCAGAGAAAGAAAAAATTAAAAAGCGTGTACGGAAAATAATGCAAGAGAACGCACCGAGAACCCATGAAAATGCTGAGGGAAGGACCCCAGAATAGCTGGAGTTCTTTCCTTGTGGCAAATTGATCCATTCTCAAGAGCAAACACCCACATTCCTTTCTAAATCGAATCATGTCCGCGCGCACAATGATAATTATTCTGGGTGTTAGTCCAGCCAGTATTGACTCCGTTCCTCGGCAGGCTCCTTCACTCCAAATTAAGAGTGAATCTTTTAATGTTGTTCTTAAACCCCCGTGTAGACACGGCTCCCCCAACCGTGTAACTCAGCCAGGGTTTACCATGGGAGGACGGTGTTGATGTTCTTGTAAACACGCCACGCGCATCTTGCAGTCGGATGACACAGGCGAACGGGATTAAATCCGGAGAAAAGGGAATTGTGGCGATGTTGCAAAGGTAGCTTTTGTGTGTGTGTGTGTGTGTGTGTGTGTGTGTGTGTGTGTGTGTGTGTGTGTGTGTGTGTGTGTGTGTGTGTGTGTGTATTCACCATATGTGGTTGCAGGGGTCGCGTTTCGGCTCCTGGCCCTATCTCTAACACTGATTGCTAGTAAATTCACGCTCTCCTGCCTTCGTTGGTTATATTGTACCTATTCTTAAAGCTGCATTATATATATACAGGGGTAGGGGTCGGCTAGGAAGGTTGCGTGTTACATAGGAGCGAATGGAGACAAATGGTTTTGAGGACTTGACATGCTGTTGGAGTGTGAGCAAGGTAACATTTATGAAGAGATTCAGGGATGCCGGCAGGCCGGACTTGATACCTGGAAATGGGAAGTACAGTGTCTGCACTCTGAAGGAAGGGTGTTAATGTTGTAGTTTTATAACTGTAGTGTGAGCACGCCTCTGCAAGACAGTGATGGAGTGAATGATGATGAAAGTTTTTCTTTTTCGGGCCACCCTACCTTGGTGGGAGAAGGCCGATGTGTTAATATATATATATATATATATATATATATATATATATATATATATATATATATATATATATATATATATATATATATATATATATATATATATATATATATATATAATCATTTCGTTACGCTTCATGACTACTCAGGCTGAAAAATACTTCCTGACAGCCCTGTGACAAGTCTAAGTTTTAACCTTCCAACCATGCCCTCGTGCGCCCGAAACCCGCCTGTGCATGTCCTTATTCACTCTTTCAGTTCCTCGGAGTATTTTGTACATCAATGTTATATCTCCTCTCGTCTTTCAGTCCTCCAGTGTTGTCAAATTCAGCTTCTTTAGTCTTTCCTCAAGACTTTCACTTAGCTCCGGGACTAGTCTCTTTGTGATCCTTTGCTCATTTTCTAGTTTCTTGATATAATTGATGAAGTGTGTCTGTATGTATGTGTATGTGTGTGTGTGTGTGTGTGTGCATGTGTGTGTGTGTGTGTGTGTGTGTGTGTGTGTGGTGAGGGAGGGGGAGGGTTAATCCTAATTGCTTAGTCAACACGGCATCTCTGCACATCCTCCCCCTTCCCTTCGTCCCTTCTCACCCTCTCTTACCCAATCCCCTCCTGGCTACCCCCAGCCCCTCCTGGCTCACCCCATCTCTTCCTGGCTCCCCCCAGCCCCTCCTGGCTCACCCCATCTCTTCCTGGCTCCCCCCAGCCCCTCCTGGCTCACCCCATCTCTTCCTGGCTGCCCCTCCTGGCTCACCCCATCTCTTCCTGGCTCCCCCCAGCCCCTCCTGGCTCACCCCATCTCTTCCTGGCTCCCCCCAGCCCCTCCTGGCTCACCCCATCTCTTCCTGGCTCACCCCAGCCCCTCCTGGCTCCCCCCAGCCCATCCTGGCTCACCCCATCTCTTCCTGGCACCCCCCAGCCCCTCCTGGCTCCCCCATCTCTTCCTGGCTCCCCCCAGCCCCTCCTGGCTCACCCCCCTCCTGGCTCACCCCACCCCCAGCCCCTCCTGGCTCACCCCATCTCTTCCTGGCTCACCCCAGCCCCTCCTGGCTCCCCCCAGCCCCTCCTGGCTCACCCCAGCCCCTCCTGGCTCCCACACCTCTTCCTGGCTCTTCACCCCCTCCTCACCGTCCCTCACCAATCACCCCACACACCGCCACAACACAAGACACCAGTCCCATACAATGCTTATAATCATAACCATAATTTTTAAACGGGTGGACTTGTAAGCCAGCGGAAGGCATCGGTCAGATGGCCAAAAGCTCCAGCTGCGGGTCATCATATGACTAAGACCCGCCGAGTCAGGAAACACTTGTCCTGTTGCCTGACGGACCTGACCTAACACGTCAACAAGGCTTCACATGTACCAAACACAAGGATGGATTCCCCTCAACACCTGCCATGATGCAACACCTGTCACGTCACAACACGTCATAGTTTCTCGGGATGAAATGAAACATCTTATTCTCCAAACACATATTTTTTTCCATTAATTTTTGTTTTTGGGGGTTGGACTCTCGTTTGAAACAATATCCCGATCTTATTTTCTCCGTGACCTTACTGACCTTACTGAGTGACCTTACTGAGTGACCTGACTGACCTGAGTGACCTTACTGACTTTACTGAGTGACCTTACTGAGTGACCTTACTTAGTGACCTTACTGAGTGACTTTACTGAGTGACCTTACTGAGAGACTTTACTGAATGACCTAACTGACTGACCTTACTGAGTGACCTTACTGAATGACTGATGACCTTACTGAGTGACCTTACTGAGTGACTTACTGAGTGACCTTACTGAGTGACCTTACTGAGTGACCTTACTGAGTGACTTTACAGAGTGACCTTACTGAGTGACCTTACTGAGTGACTTTACTGCCTTACTGTGACCTTACTGAGTGTAACCTTACCTTACTGAGTGACTGAGTGACCTTACTGAATGACCTTACTGAGTGACCTTACTGAGTGACCTTACTGAATGACCTTACTGAGTGACCTTACTGAGTGACTTTACTGAGTGACCTTACTGAATGACCTTACTGAATGACCTTACTGAGTGACCTTACTGAGTGACTTTACTGAGTGACCTTACTGAGTGACCTTACTGAGTGACTTTACTGAGTGACCTTACTGAGTGACCTTACTGAGTGACCTTACTGAATGACCTTACTGAGTGACCTTACTGAGTGACTTTACTGAGTGACCTTACTGAGTGACCTTACTGAGTGACCTTACTGAGTGACTTTACTGAGTGACCTTACTGAGTGACCTTACTGAGTGACTTTACTGAGTGACCTTACTGAGTGACCTTACTGAGTGACCTTACTGAGTGACTTTACTGAGTGACCTTACTGAATGACCTTACTGAGTGACCTTACTGAGTGACTTTACTGAGTGACCTTACTGAGTGACCTTACTGAGTGACCTTACTGAGTGACCTTACTGAGTGACCTTACTGAGTGACCTTACTGAGTGACCTTACTGAGTGACCTTACTGAGTGACTTTACTGAGTGACCTTACTGAGTGACCTTACTGAGTGACCTTACTGAGTGACGTTACTGAGCTCATCTCAGTACTGGGAAGATGTGCTGCTCTAAAACTTGTAGCTCTTAAGAGCTAAAGCTTTAAAAGCAACAGTTGGAAGAGCAACAGTTATAAGAGCAACAGTTGGAAGAGCAACAGTTATAAGAGCAACAGTTGGAAGAGCAACAGTTATAAGAGCAACAGTTGGAAGAGCAACAGTTATAAGAGCAACAGTTGGAAGAGCAACAGTTATAAGAGCAACAGTTGGAAGAGCAACAGTTATAAGAGCAACAGTTGGAAGAGCAACAGTTATAAGAGCAACAGTTGGAAGAGCAACAGTTATTAGAGCAACAGTTGGAAGAGCAACAGTTATAAGAGCAACAGTTGGAAGAGCAACAGTTATAAGAGCAACAGTTGGAAGAGCAACAGTTATAAGAGCAACAGTTATAAGAGCAACAGTTATAAGAGCAACAGTTGGAAGAGCAACAGTTATAAGAGCAACAGTTGCAACAGTTATAAGAGCAACAGTTATAAGAGCAACAGTTATAAGAGCAACAGTTATAAGAGCAACAGTTATAAGAGCAACAGTTGGAAGAGCAACAGTTATAAGAGCAACATAAGAGCAACAGTTATAAGAGCAACAGTTATAAGAGCAACAGTTATAAGAGCAACAGTTATAAGAGCAACAGTTATAAGAGCAACAGTTATAAGAGAAACAGTTGTAAGAGCAACAGTTATAAGAGCAACAGTTATAAGAGCAACTGTTATAAGAGCAACAGTTATAAGAGCAACAGTTATAAGAGCAACAGTTATAAGCGCAACAGTTATAAGAGCAACAGTTATAAGAGCAACAGTTATAAGAGCAACAGTTATAAGAGCAACAGTTATAAGAGCAACAGTTGGAAGAGCAACAGTTATAAGAGCAACAGTTATAAGAGCAACAGTTATAAGAGCAACAGTTATAAGAGTAACAGTTGGAAGAGCAACAGTTATAAGAGCAACAGTTATAAGAGCAACAGTTATAAGAGCAACAGTTATAAGAGCAACAGTTATAAGAGCAACAGTTATAAGAGCAACAGTTATAAGAGCAACAGTTGAGTAACAGTTGGAAGAGCAACAGTTATAAGAGCAACAGTTATAAGAGCAACAGTTATAAGAGCAACAGTTATAAGAGCAACAGTTATAAGAGCAACAGTTATAAGAGCAACAGTTATAAGAGCAACAGTTATAAGAGCAACAGTTATAAGAGCAACAGTTATAAGAGCAACAGTTATAAGAGCAACAGTTATAAGAGCAACAGTTATAAGAGCAACAGTTATAAGAACAGTTGTAAGAACAACAGTTGTAAGAACAACAGTTGTAAGAACAACAGTTGTAAGAACAACAGTTGTAAGAACAACAGTTATAAGAACAACAGTTGTAAGAACAGTTATAAGAGCAACAGTTATAAGAACAACAGTTATAAGAGCAACAGTTATAAGAGCAACAGTTATAAGAACAACAGTTATAAGAGCAACAGTTATAAGAACAACAGTTATATGAGCAACAGTTGTAAGAGCAACAGTTGTAAGAACAGTTGTAAGAACAACAGTTGTAAGAACAACAGTTGTAAGAACAACAGTTGTAAGAACAACAGTTGTAAGAACAACAGTTGTAAAAACAACAGTTATAAGAACAATAGTTGTAAGAACAACAGTTATAAGAACAACAGTTGTAAGAACAGTTGTAAGAATAGTTGTAAGAACAACAGTTGTAAAAACAGTTATAAGAACAACAGTTGCAAGAACAACAGTTGCAAGAACAACAGTTATAAGAACAACAGTTGCAAGAACAACAGTTGTAAGAACAACAGTTGTAAGAACAACAGTTGTAAGAACAACAGTTGCAAGAACAACAGTTGCAAGAACAACAGTTATAAGAACAACAGTTGCAAGAACAACAGTTGTAAGAACAACAGTTGTAAGAACAACAGTTGTAAGAACAACAGTTGTAAGAACAACAGTTGTAAGAACAACAGTTGTAAGAACAACAGTTGTAAGAACAACAGTTATAAGAACAACAGTTGTAAGAACAACAGTTGTAAGAACAACAGTTGTAAGAACAACAGTTGTAAGAACAACAGTTGCAAGAACAACAGTTGCAAGAACAACAGTTGTAAGAACAACAGTTGTAAGAACAGCAGTTGTAAGAACAACAGTTGTAAGAACAACAGTTGTAAGAACAGTTATAAGAGCAACAGTTATAAGAACAACAGTTATAATTGCAACAGTTATAAGAGCAACAGTTATAAGAACAACAGTTATAAGAGCAACAGTTATAAGAGCAACAGCTGGAAGAGTAACAGTTATAAGAACAACAGTTGTAAGAACAACAGTTGTAAGAACAGTTGTAAGAACAACAGTTGTAAGAACAACAGTTGTAAAAACAACAGTTATAAGAACAATAGTTGTAAGAACAACAGTTATAAGAACAACAGTTGTAAGAACAGTTGTAAGAACAGTTGTAAGAACAACAGTTGTAAAAACAGTTATAAGAACAACAGTTGCAAGAACAACAGTTGCAAGAACAACAGTTATAAGAACAACAGTTGCAAGAACAACAGTTGTAAGAACAACAGTTGTAAGAACAACAGTTGTAAGAACAACAGTTGCAAGAACAACAGTTGCAAGAACAACAGTTGTAAGAACAACAGTTGTAAGAACAACAGTTGTAAGAACAACAGTTGTAAGAACAACAGTTGTAAGAACAACAGTTATAAGAACAACAGTTGTAAGAACAACAGTTGTAAGAACAGTTGTAAGAACAACAGTTGTAAGAACAACAGTTGGAAGAACAACAGTTGTAAGAACAACAGTTATAAGAACAACAGTTGTAAGACCAACAGTTGTAAGAACAACAGTTGTAAGAACAGTTGTAAGAACAACAATTATAAGAACAACAGTTGTAAGAACAACAGTTGTAAGAACAACAGTTGTAAGAACAACAGTTGTAAGAACAGTTGTAAGAACAACAGTTGTAAGAACAACAGTTGTAAGAACAACAGTTGTAAGAACAACAGTTGTAAGAACAACAGTTGTAAAAACAACAGTTATAAGAACAATAGTTGTAAGAACAACAGTTATAAGAACAACAGTTGTAAGAACAGTTGTAAGAACAGTTGTAAGAACAACAGTTGTAAAAACAGTTATAACAACAGCAGTTGCAAGAACAACAGCAGCTGCAAGAACAACAACAGTTGCAAGAACAACAGCAGCTGCAAGAACAACAGCAGTTGCAAGAACAACAGCAGCTGCAAGAACAACAGCAGCTGCAAGAACAACAGCTGCAAGAACAACAGTTGCAAGAACAACAGTTGCAAGAACAACAGTTGCAAGAACAACAGTTGTAAGAACAACAGTTGTAAGAACAACAGTTGTAAGAACAACAGTTGTAAGAACAACAGTTGTAAGAACAACAGTTGTAAGAACAACAGTTATAAGAACAACAGTTGTAAGAACAACAGTTGTAAGAACAACAGTTGTAAGAACAACAGTTGTAATAACAACAGTTGTAAGAACAACAGTTGGAAGAACAACAGTTGTAAGAACAACAGTTATAAGAACAACAGTTGTAAGAACAACAGTTGTAAGAACAACAGTTGTAAGAACAGTTGTAAGAACAACAGTTATAAGAACAACCGTTGTAAGAACAACAGTTGTAAGAACAACTGTTGTAAGAACAACAGGTGTAAGAACAACAGTTGTAAGAACAACAGTTATAAGAACAACAGTTATAAGAACAACAGTTGTAAGAACAACAGTTGTAAGAACAACAGTTGTAAGAACAGTTGTAAGAACAGCAGTTGTAAGAACAACAGTTGTAAGAACAACAGTTGTAAGAACAACAGTTGTAAGAACATGTTATGTAGTTCAGCTGGGCTTGTGAGGTCTCTGGGGAGACCTAATTTAACCAATTATATGGTCACACCTTGCCTTGGCAGACGTCTGTAGCCACGCCCACGTCTGAGGTCTTTTGTTCTTGACGGCGTCAGACCTAGGCGTCAGGTCGTACACGTGGTTGTGGAGGGTACTTGGACCACCATAAAAGCCCAAGGAAGAGCACGATCAGGAGATTCGAGCAGAGCTGCTGCTGTGGTGCAGAGCTCCTGAGCAGAGACTTCGAGCAGAGCTGCTGCTGGGGTGCAGGGCTCGGGAGAAGGCTGCTGAAGTCTCTGGAGGAGACTGTTGGAGACATTGGGCAGAGTACTGGCTTGGAGCAGTACTCGTGCTGTGTAGGTCTTGGGACCTCGGGCTTAGTTCCTGTAGTGAACTGTCCTCTGTGCTATATTGTAAGTTATATTCATTTTCGTCAAGTTGATTGTGTTCCCTGTCTCACTGCTTATGTGTACCACCCCATTTATCTAAACCCCAATGATGTACTCCTGTTCCCAAATATATTATTTTACAAGGACTTAATAATAAACTGTGTTTGAGTAGAATAGTAATATTCACTGTCCCCGTTATTTTCTCCATTTATTTATGTTTCAGTTAAAGTAGTGAGAGGGTGAGTAGTGTGGAGTGGTGGGTAGAGTAATAAGAGGTGAAGTTGTAGTCACCAGCGACCTCACATTACCTACCTACCTCCACACTCGTCCCTCCTACTGCCTCGCCTGTCCCCTACCTACTAAATCCCTCCTCTTACCCCCATATTCCCCTAATCGTTACCCCCCTACATGACAAACAACAGTTGTAAGAACAACAGTTATAAGAACAACAGTTGTAAGAACAACAGTTATAAGAACAACAGTTATAAGAACAGCAGTTGTAAGAACAACAGTTGTAAGAACAGTTATAAGAACAACAGTTGTAAGAACAACAGTTGTAAGAGGAACAGTTGTAAGAACAACAGTTATAAGAACAACAGTTGTAAGAACAACAGTTGTAAGAACAGTTATAAGAACAACAGTTGTAAGAACAACAGTTGTAAGAACAACAGTTGTAAGAACAAGAGTTATAAGAACAACAGTTGTAAGAACAACAGTTATAAGAACAACAGGTATAAGAACAGTTATAAGAACAACAGTTGTAAGAACAGTTATAAGAACAACAGTTATAAGAACAACAGTTATAAGAACAACAGTTGTAAGAACAACAGTTGTAAGAACAACAGTTATAAGAACAACAGTTATAAGAACAACAGTTGTAAGAACAACAGTTGTAAGAACAACAGTTGTACGAACAGTTATAAGAACAACAGTTGTAAGAACAACAGTTGTAAGAACAACAGTTGTAAGAACAACAGTTGTAAGAACAACAGTTATAAGAACAACAGTTGTAAGAACAACAGTTGTAAGAACAACAGTTGTAAGAACAAGAGTTATAAGAACAACAGTTGTAAGAACAACAGTTATAAGAACAACAGTTATAAGAACAACAGTTGTAAGAACAACAGTTGTAAGAACAACAGTTGTAAGAACAACAGTTATAAGAACAACAGTTATAAGAACAACAGTTATAAGAACAACAGTTGTAAGAACAACAGTTATAAGAACAACAGTTGTAAGAACAACAGTTATAAGAACAACAGTTGTAAGAACAACAGTTGTAAGAACAACAGTTATAAGAACAACAGTTGTAAGAACAACAGTTGTAAGAACAACAGTTGTAAGAACAAGAGTTATAAGAACAACAGTTGTAAGAACAACAGTTATAGGAACAACAGTTATAAGAACAACAGTTATAAGAACAGTTGTAAGAACAACAGTTGTAAGAACAACAGTTATAAGAACAACAGTTGTAAGAACAACAGTTGTAAGAACAACAGTTGTAAGAACAAGAGTTATAAGAACAACAGTTGTAAGAACAACAGTTATAAGAACAACAGTTATAAGAACAACAGTTGTAAGAACAACAGTTGTAAGAACAACAGTTGTACGAACAGTTATAAGAACAACAGTTGTAAGAACAACAGTTATAAGAACAACAGTTATAAGAACAACAGTTGTAAGAACAACAGTTATAAGAACAACAGTTGTAAGAACAACAGCTGTAAGAACAACAGTTATAAGAACAACAGTTGTAAGAACAACAGTTATAAGAACAACAGTTGTAAGAACAGTTAAAAGAACAACAGTTGTAAGAACAACAGTTATAAGAACAACAGTTGTAAGAACAACAGTTATAAGAACAACAGTTGTAAGAACAACAGTTATAAGAACAACAGTTGTAAGAACAACAGTTATAAGAACAACAGTTATAAGAACAACAGTTGTAAGAACAACAGTTATAAGAACAACAGTTGTAAGAACAACAGTTGTAAGAACAACAGTTATAAGAACAACAGTTGTAAGAACAACAGTTATAAGAACAACAGTTGTAAGAACAACAGTTGTAAGAACAACAATTATAAGAACAACAGTTGTAAGAACAGTTATAAGAACAACAGTTGTAAGAACAACAGTTATAAGAACAACAGTTGTAAGAACAACAGTTATAAGAACAACAGTTGTAAGAACAACAGTTGTAAGAACAACAATTATAAGAACAACAGTTGTAAGAACAACAGTTATAAGAACAACAGTTGTAAGAACAACAGTTATAAGAACAACAGTTGTAAGAACAACAGTTATAAGAACAACAATTGTAAGAACAACAGTTATAAGAACAACAGTTGTAAGAACAACAGTTATAAGAACAACAGTTATAAGAACAACAGTTGTAAGAACAACAGTTATAAGAACAACAGTTGTAAGAACAACAGTTGTAAGAACAACAGTTATAAGAACAACAGTTGTAAGAACAACAGTTATAAGAACAACAGTTGTAAGAACAACAGTTGTAAGAACAATTATAAGAACAACAGTTGTAAGAACAACAGTTATAAGAACAACAGTTGTAAGAACAACAGTTATAAGAACAACAGTTGTAAGAACAACAGTTATAAGAACAACAGTTGTAAGAACAACAGTTGTAAGAACAACAATTATAAGAACAACAGTTGTAAGAACAACAGTTATAAGAACAACAGTTGTAAGAACAACAGTTATAAGAACAACAGTTGTAAGAACAACAGTTATAAGAACAGTTGTAAGAACAACAGTTATAAGAACAACAGTTGTAAGAACAACAGTTATAAGAACAACAGTTGTAAGAACAACAGTTATAAGAACAACAGTTGTAAGAACAACTATGTTTAGTAACAATCCCACAGTAATTAACAATACCTCAGTAATTAAGTAACATAATCCCTGTAATTAAGTAACAATACCCCAGTAATTAGCAATACCCTGTAATTAAGTAGCAATACCCAATAATGAATTAGCAATACCCAGTAATTAAGTAGCAATACCCGGTAATGAAATAGGTGTTAACTACCTAGCGATAGGCCAGGTAATTATTCTCCATCTTAGCGATTTTCTTAACAATGGTGTGGTTTAGCGTCTTCTTGCCCCACAATCCCCCAAGACACTCATAAGGTCTAATTTACCATTATAAAAAGCATTGATTTAAACTTCAAGCCTTTACATCATGGCGCTGTCTTGTCCTGGTCCCAATTTGCATGGTTCGTAAGGTTGAATATCCCTTTGGGAACGTGTACAGCTGTGGCACTTATGTCGCCTGTGAAATGGCACTCTTTTGTCCCTGGTGATGTGGTTCTTAAGGATTAATATTCATGGGAAAGCCAACGGCTAGGCGGTCTTATTGGTAAGTGGGTTAGTACTGTCTTACCCGCGGTGGTACTGGAGGTCAAACAACCTGTGTTAGAGCAATGTCGACCTTATGGTGTTGGTGTGGTGTTCAGTAAACTGCCAGTGAGCACCAGCGGTGTTCAGTACACTCCTAGTGAGAACCGGTGCTCAGTACACTCCTAGTGAGAACCGGTGCTCAGTACACTCCTAGTGAGAACCGGTGCTCAGTACACTCCTAGTGAGAACCGGTGCTCAGTAAACTCCTAGTGAGAACCGGTGCTCAGTACACTCCTAGTGAGAACCGGTGCTCAGTACACCCATAGCGAGCACCATTGGTGTTCAGTAAACTGCCAGTGAGCACCTGTGTTCGGAACACTTCTAGTGAGCACCAGTGGTCAGTACACTTAAAATGAGCACCAGTGGCGTTCAGTACACTGCCAGTGAGCACCGGTGCTCAGTACACTTCTAGTGAGCACTTGTGTTCAGTACACTCCCAGGGAGCACATAAGTCGGGCCTTTTCTCCACCACCTCCCCACAATCCCTGGGAACCACATCCCACCTCCCCACCATCCCAGGGGATTGGGACCACTCCCCAACTTCCCCAGGTCCCCACCATCTCTAAGGACCACTCCACCACCTCCCCACCATCCGTGGAAACCACTCCCCACCTCCCCACCATCCCTGGGAACCACTCCCAACCTCCCCACAATCCCTGGGGACCACTCCCAGACCATCGCTGAGGACCACACCCCCACCATCCCGGCGGACCACATCCCCACCATCCCTGGGGACCACCTCCCCAACATCCCTGAGGAACACCTCCCCACCATCCATGAGGACCACTCCCCCACCATCCATGAAGACCACTCCCCCACCATCCATGAAAACCACCTCCCCACAATCCCTGAAGACCACATCCCCATCATCCCTGAGGATCATTCCCCCACCATCTCTGGGGACCTCCAGGTAACCAGATTAATCCAGGTAACTCCACCATCCATGGGGACCACTCCCCCACCATCCATTTGGAATAGACTCCCACCATTACTGGGGACCACTCCCCCACCATCAATGGGGACCACTCCCCCACCATCCATGGGGACCACTCCTCCACCATCCCTGGGGATCACCTCCCCACCATCCCTGGGGACCACTCCAGCACCATCCCTGGGAACCACTCCCCCACCATCCCTAGGAACCACACCCCCACCATCCCTGGGAACCACTCCCCACCATCCCTGGGGACCACTCCACCACCATCCCTCGGCACCACTCCCCCCCATCCCTGGGGACCACTCCCCCACCATCCCTGGGGATCACTCCCCCACCATCCCTGGGGACCACTCCCCCACCATATCTGGGGACCACTCCCCCACCATCAATGGGAACCACTCCCCCACCATCCCTGGGGACCACTCCACCACCATCCCTGGGGACCACTCCTCCACCATCCCTGGGGACCACTCCCCCACCATCCCTGGGGACCACCTCCCCAACATCCCTGAGGACCACCTCCCCACCATCCATGAGGACCACTCCCCCACCATCCATGAAGACCACTCCCCCACCATCCATGAAAATCACATCCCCACAATCCCTGAAGACCACCTCCCCATCATCCCTGAGGATCACTCCCCCACCATCCCTTGGGACCTCCAGGTAACCAGATTAATCCAGGTAACTCCACCATCCATGGGGACCACTCCCCCACCATCCATTTGGAATAGACTCCCACCATTACTGGGGACCACTCCCCCACCATCAATGGGGACCACTCCCCCACCATCCATGGGGACCACTCCTCCACCATCCCTGGGAACCACTCCTCCACCATCCCTGGGAACCACTCCTCCACCATCCCTGGGGACCGCTCCCCCACCATCCCTGGAAACCACACCCCCACAATCCGTGGGGACCACCTCTCCATCATTTCTGGGGACCACTCTCCCACCATCCCGGGGGATCACTCCCCCAGAATCCCTGGGGATCACACCCCAACTATCACTGGGGACCACTCCCCACCATCCCGGGGGACCACTCCCCCACTATTCCAGGGGATCACACCCCTACTAACACAGGGGACCACTCCCCTACCATCACTATGGACCACTCATCCACCATCCCTGGGGACCGCTCCCCCACCATCCAATGGGAACCACTCCTCCACCATCCCTGGGGACCACTCCCCACCATCCCTGGGGGCCATTCCCCCACCATCTCTGGGAACCACTCCCAATCATCCTTGGGGACCACTCCCCCACCATCTCTGGTAATCACTCCCCACCATCCCTGGGGACCACTTATCCACCATCCCTGGGGACCACTTATCCACCACCCCTGGAGACCACTCCCCACCATCCCAGGGGACCACTCCCCCACCATCCATGGGAATCATTCTCCCACCATCCCTGGGGACCACTCCCCCACCATCCCTGGGGACCATTCCCACACCATCCCTGGGGACCACTCCCCCACCATCCCTGGGGACCATTTCCCCACCATCCCTGGAGACCACTCCCCCACCATCCCTGGGGACCACTCCCCCCCATCGATGGGGAAGACTCCCAAACCATCCCTGGAGACCGCTCCCCCACCATCCCTAGGGACCACTCCCCCACCATCCCTGAGGACCACTCCCTCACCATCCCTGGTGACCACTCCCCCACCATCCATGGGGACCACTCCCCCACCATCCCTGGGGACCACTCCCCCACCATCCCTGCGGACCACTGCAGCACCATCCCTGGGGACCACTCCCCCACCATCCCTGCGGACCACTTCCCCACCATCCCTGCGGACCACTCCAACACCATCCTTGGGGACCACTTCCCCACCATAACTGACGACCACTCCACCACCATCCCTGGGGACCACTCCACCACCATCCCTGGGGACCACTCCCCCACCATCACTGGGGACCACTCCCCCACCATCCCTGGGGACCACACCCACCATCCCTGTGGACCACTCCCCCACCATCCCTGGGGACCACTCCCCACCATCCCTGGGGACCACTCCCCCACCATCCCTGGGGACCACTCCCCCACCATCCCTGGGAACCACTGCCCCACCATCCTTGGGGACCACTCCAGACCATCCCTGGGAACCACTCCCCCACCATCCCTAGGGACCACTCCCACACCATCCTTGGGGACCACTCACCCACCATCCCTGAGAACCACTCCCCCACCACCCCTGGGGACCAGTCCCCACCATCTCCGGGGACCACTCCCCCACCATCCCTGGAGACTACTCTCCCACCATCCCCGGGGACCACTCCCCCACCATCCCTGGAGACTACTCCCCCACCATCCATGGGGACCACTCCCCCACCATCCATGGGGATCACTCCCCCACCATCCATGGGGACCACTCCCCCACCATCCATGGGGACCACTCCCCCACCATCCATGGGGACCACTCCCCCACCATCAATGGGGACCACTCCTTCACCATCCATTGGGACCACTCCCCCACCATCCATGGGGACCACTCCCCCACTATCCCTGGGGGCCACTCCCCACCATCCCTGGAGACTACTCCCCCACCATCCCTGGAGACTAATCCCCCACCATCCCTGGAGACTACTCCCCCACCATCCCAGGAGACTACTCCCCCACCATCCCTGGAGACTACTCCCCCACCATCCCTGGAGACTACTCCCATACCATCCCATGGGACCACTCCACCATCCCATGAGACTACTCCCCCACCATCCCTGGAGACTACTCCCCACCATCCCTGGAGACTACTCCCCCACCATCCCTGGGGAGTACTCCCCCACCATCCCTGGAGACTACTCCCCCACCATCCCTGGAGACTACTCCCCTACCGTCCCTGGGGACCATTCCCCCACTATCCGTGCGGACCACCCCCCCTCCATTCCTGGGGACCACTCCCCCACCATCCCTGGGGATCACTCCCCCACCATCCCCTGGAACCACTTCCCCACCATCCGTGGGGACCACTCCAGACCATCCCTGGGGACCACTCCCCCACCATCCCTGGGGACCACTCCCCCACCATCCCTGGGGACCACTCACCCACCATCCCTGGGAACCACTCCCCCACCACCCCTGGGGACCTGTCCCCACCATCTCCGGGGACCACTCCCCCACCATCCCTGGAGACTACTCCCCCACCAACCCAGGGGACGAATCCCCCACCGTCCCTGGAGACTACTCCCCCAACACCCCTTTGGACCACTTCCCCAACATCCCTGGGGACCACTCCCCCACCATCCCTGGAGACTACTCCCCCACCATCCCCGGGGACCACTCCCCCACCATCCCTGGAGACTACTCCCCCACCATCCCTGGAGACTACTCCCCCAACACCCCTTTGGACTACTTCCCCAACATCCCTGGGGACCACTCCCCCACCATCCCTGGAGACTACTCCCCTACCATCCCTGGAGACTACTCCCCCACCATCCCTGGGGACCACTCCCCCACCATCCCTGGGGACCACTCCCCCACCATCCATGGGGACCACTCCCCCACCATCACTGGAGACCACTCCCCCACCATCCCTGGGGACCACTCACTCACCATCCCTGGGGGCCACTCACCACCATCCCTGGGAACCACTCCCCCACCATCCCTGGAGACTACTCCCCCACCATCCCTGGAGACTACTCCCCCACCATCCCTGGAGACTACTCCCATACCATCCCAGGGGACCACTCCCCCACCATCCCATGAGACTACTCCCCCACCATCCCTGGAAACTACTCCCCCACCATCCCTGGAGACTACTCCCCCACCATCCCTGGAGACTACTCCCCACCATCCCCGGAGACTACTCCCCCACCATCCCTGGGGACCATTCCACCACCATCCCTGGAGCCCACTCCACCACCATCCCTGGGGATCACCTCCCCACCATCCCTGGGGACCACTCCAGCACCATCCCTGGGAACCACTCCCCCACCATCCCTAGGAACCACACCCCCACCATCCCTGGGAACCACTCCCCACCATCCCTGGGGACCACTCCACCACCATCCCTCGGCACCACTCCCCCACCATCCCTGGGGACCACTCCCCCACCATCCCTGGGGATCACTCCCCCACCATCCCTGGGGACCACTCCCCCACCATATCTGGGGACCACACCCCCACCATCAATGGGAACCACTCCCCCACCATCCCTGGGGACCACTCCACCACAATCCCTGGGGACCACTCCTCCACCATCCCTGGGGACCACTCCCCCACCATCCCTGGGGACCACTTCCCCAACATCCCTGAGGACCACCTCCCCACCATCCATGAGGACCACTCCCCCACCATCCATGAAGACCACTCCCCCACCATCCATGAAAACCACCTCCCCACAATCCCTGAAGGCCACCTCCCCATCATCCCTGAGGATCACTCCCCCACCATCCCTGGGGACCTCCAGGTAACCAGATTAATCCAGGTAACTACACCATCCATAGGGACCACTCCCCCACCATCCATTTGGAATAGACTCCCACCATTACTGGGGACCACTCCCCCACCATCAATGGGGACCACTCCCCCACCATACATGGGGACCACTCCTCCACCATCCCTGGGAATCACTCCTCCACCATCCCTGGGAACCACTCCTCCACCATCCCTGGGGACCGCTCCCCCACCATCCCTGGAAACCACACCCCCACCATCCGTGGGGACCACCTCTCCATCATTTCTGGGGACCACTCTCCCACCATCCCGGGGGATCACTCCCCCAGAATCCCTGGGGATCACACCCCAACTATCACTGGGGACCACTCCCCACCATCCCGGGGAACCACTCCCCCACTATTCCAGGGGATCACACCCCTACTAACACAGGGGACCACTCCCCTACCATCCCTATGGACCACTCATCCACCATCCCTGGGGACCGCTCCCCCACCATCCAATGGGAACCACTCCTCCACCATCCCTGGGGACCACTCCCCACCATCCCTGGGGGCCATTCCCCCACCATCTCTGGGAACCACTCCCAATCATCCTTGGGGACCACTCCCCCACCATCTCTGGTAATCACTCCCCACCATCCCTGGGGACCACTTATCCACCATCCCTGGGGACCACTTATCCACCACCCCTGGAGACCACTCCCCACCATCCCAGGGGACCACTCCCCCACCATCCATGGGAATCATTCTCCCACCATCCCTGGGGACCACTCCCCCACCATCCCTCGGGACCACTCCCACACCATCCCTGGGGACCACTCCCCAACCATCCCTGGGGACCATTTCCCCACCATCCCTGGAGACCACTCCCCCACCATCCCTGGGGACCACTCCCCCCCATCCATGGGGAAGACTCCCCCACCATCCCTGGAGACCGCTCCCCCACCATCCCTAGGGACCACTCCCCCACCATCCCTGAGGACCACTCCCTCACCATCCCTGGTGACCACTCCCCCACCATCCCTGGGGACCACTCCCCCACCATCCCTGGGGACCACTCCCCCACCATCCCTGCGGACCACTCCAGCACCATCCCTGGGGACCACTCCCCCACCATCCCTGCGGACCACTTCCCCACCATCCCTGCGGACCACTCCAACACCATCCTTGGGGACCACTTCCCCACCATCCCTGGGGACCACTCCCCCACCATCCCTGACGACCACTCCACCACAATCCCTGGGGACCACTCCACCACCATCCATGGGGACCACTCCCCCACCATCCATGGGGACCACTCCCCCACCATCCATGGGGACCACTCCCCCACCATCCATGGGGACCACTCCTTCACCATCCATTGGGACCACTCCCCCACCATCCATGGGGACCACTCCCCCACTATCCCTGGGGGCCACTCCCCACCATCCCTGGAGACTACTCCCCCACCATCCCTGGAGACTACTACCCCACCATCCCAGGAGACTACTCCCCCACCATCCCTGGAGACTACTCCCCCACCATCACTGGAGACTACTCCCATACATCCCAGGGGACCACTCCACCATCCCATGAGACTACTCCCCCACCATCCCTACTCCCCCACCATCCCTAGAGACTACTCCCCCACCATCCCTGGAGACTACTCCCCCTACCATCCCTGGGGACCATTCCCCCACAATCCGTGAGGACCACCCCCCCTCCATTCCTGGAGACCACTCCCCCACCATCCCTGGGGACGACTCGCCCACCATCCCTGGGAACCACTCCCCCACCATCCTTTTGGACCACTCCAGACCATCCCTGGGGACCACTCCCCCACCATCCCTGGGGACCACTCCCCCACCATCCCTGGGGACCACTCACCCACCATCCCTGGGAACCACTCCCCCACCACCCCTGGGGACCTGTCCCCACCATCTCCGGGGACCACTTCCCCACCATCCCTGGAGACTACTCCCCCACCATCCCTGGAGACTAATCCCCCACCATCCCTGGAGACTACACCCCAACACCCCTTTGGACCACTTCCCCAACATCCCTGGGGACCACTCCCCCACCATCCCTGGAGACTACTCCCCCACCATCCCCGGGGACCACTCCCCCACCATCCCTGGAGACTACTCCCCCACCATCCCTGGAGACTACTACCCCAACACCCCTTTGGACTACTTCCCCAACATCCCTGGGGACCACTCCCCCACCATCCCTGGAGACTACTCCCCTACCATCCCTGGAGACTACTCCCCCACCATCCCTGGGGACCACTCCCCCACCATCCCTGGGGACCACTCCCCCACCATCCATGGGGACCACTCCCCCACCATCACTGGAGACCACTCCCCCACCATCCCTGGGGACCCCTCACTCACCATCCCTGGGGGCCACTCACCACCATCCCTGGGGACCACTCCCCCACCATCCCTGGAGACTACTCCCCCACCATCCCTGGAGACTACTCCCCCACCATCCCAGGAGACTACTCCCATACCATCCCAGGGGACCACTCCCCCACCATCCCATGAGACTACTCCCCCACCATCCCTGGAAACTACTCCCTCACCATCCCTGGAGACTACTCCCCCACCATCCCTGGAGACTACTCCCCACCATCCCCGGAGACTACTCCCCCACTATCCCTGGGGACCATTCCACCACCATCCCTGGAGCCCACTCCACCACCATCCCTGGGGATCACCTCCCCACCATCCCTGGGGACCACTCCAGCACCATCCCTGGGAACCACTCCCCCACCATCCCTAGGAACCACACCCCCACCATCCCTGGGAACCACTCCCCACCATCCCTGGGGACCACTCCACCACCATCCCTGGGGACCACTCCCCCACCATCCCTGGGGACCACTCCCCAACCATCCCTGGGGATCACTCCCCCACCATCCGTGGGGACCACTCCCCCACCATATCTGGGGACCACACCCCCACCATCAATGGTAACCACTCCCCCACCATCCCTGGGGACCACTCCACCACCATCCCTGGGGACCACTCCTCCACCATCCCTGGGGACCACTCCCCCACCATCCCTGGGGACCACTCCCCCACCATCCTTGGGGACCACTCCCCCACCATCCCTGGGAACCACTCCCCCACCATCCCTGGGGACCACTCCCCCACCATCCCTGGGGACCACTCCCCCACCATCCCTGGGGATCACTCCCCACCTTCGCTGGGGACCACTCCCCCACCTTCCCTGGGGACCACTCCCCCACCTTCCCTGGAGACCACTCCCCCACATTCCCTGTGGACCACTCCCCCACCATCCCTGGGGACCACTCCCCACCATCCCTGGGGACCACTCCCCCACCATCCCTGGGGACCACGCCCCCACCATCCCTGGGGACCACTCCCCCACCATCCCTGGGGGCCACTCCCCCACCATCCCTGGGGACCAGTCCCCCACCTTCCCTGGGGACCACTCCCCCACCATCCCTGGTAGGAATGGTCCCAAATCTGCACACAAAAATCACTCCCTACGAAAGTAAAAGACTGGGCAGGCGATGCAAAATGCCCAAAATAAAAAGTAGGGGCGCCATTGGTACACTAAGGGAAAACACCATAAGTGTCCGGGGCCCAAAACTGCTCAACAGCCTCCCATCAAGCATTAGGGGAATTTCCAATAAACCCCTGGCTGCCTTCAAGAGAGAGCTGGACAGATACCTAAAGTCAGTGCCGGATCAGCCGGGCTGTGGCTCGTACGTTGGACTGCGTGCGGCCAGCAGTAACAGCCTAGTTGATCAGGCCCTGATCCATCGGGAGGCCTGGTCATGGACCGGGCCTCGGGGGCGTTGATCCCCGGAACAACCTCCAGGTAACCTCCAGGTATCCCTGGGGACCACTCCACCACCGTCCCTGGGGACCACTCCATCACCATCCCTGGGGACCACTCCCCCACAATCCCTGGGGACCACTCCACCACCATCCCTGGGGACCACTCCACCATCCCTAGGACCACTCCCCCACCATCCCTGGGGACCACTCCCCCACGATCCCTGGGGACCACTCCCCCACCATCCCTGGGGACCACTCCCCCACCATCCCGGGGGACCACTCCCCCACCATCCCGAGGGACCACTCCCCCACCATCCCGGGGGACCACTCCCCCACCATCCCGGGGGACCACTTCCCCACCATCCCTGGGGACCACTCTCCCACCATCCCTGGGGACCACTCCCCCACCATCCCTGGGGACCACTCCCCTCACCATCCCTGGGGACCACTCCCAAACCATCCCTGGGGACCACTCCACCACCATCCCTGGGGACCAGACCACCACCATCCCTGGGGACCACTCCACCACCATCCCTGGGGACCACTCCCCCACCATCCCTGGGGACCACTCCCCCACCATCCATGGAGACCACTCCCCCACCATCCCTGGGGACCACTCCACCACCATCCCTGCGGACCACTCCCCCACCATCCCTGGGGACCACTCCCCCACCATCCCTGGGGACCCCTCCCCCACCATCCCTGGGGACCACTCCCCCACCATCCCTGGGGACCTCCGCACCACCATCCCTGGGGACCACTCCCCCACCATCCCTGGGGACCACTCCCCCACCATCCCTGCGGACCACTCCCCCACCACCCCTGGGGACCACTCCACCACCATCCATGGGGACCACTCCCCCACCATCCCTGGCGACCACTCCCCCACCATCCCTGGGGACCACTCCCCCACCATCCATGGGGACCACTCCCCCACCATCCATGGGGACCACTCCCCCACCATCCATTGGGACCACTCCCCCACCATCCCTGGGGACCACTCCCCCACCATCCCTGGGGACCACTCCCCCACCATCCATGGGGACCACTCCCCTACCATTCTACCATTCATGGGGACCACTCCCCCACCATCGCTGGGGACCACTCCACCACCATCCCTGCGGACCACTCCCCCACCATCCCTGGGGACCACTCCCCCACCATCCCTGGGGACCACTCCACCACCATCCCTGGGGACCGCTCCCCCACCATCCCTAGGGACCACTCCCCCACCATCCCTGGGGACCACTCCACCACCATCCCTGGGGACCACTCCCCCACCATCCCTAGGGACCACTCCCCCACCATCCCTGGGGACTACTCCCCCACCATCCCTGGGGACTACTCCCCCACCATCTTTGGGGACCACTCCCCCACCATCCCTGGGGACCACTCCCCCACCAACCCTGGGGACCGCTCCCCCACCATCCCTGGGGACCACTCCCTCACCATCCCTGGGGACCACTCCCCCACCATCCCTGGGGACCACTCCCCCACCATCCCTGGGGACCACTCCCCCACCATCGCTGGGGACCACTCCCCCACCATCCCTGGGGACCACTCCCCCACCATCCCTGGGGACCACTCCCTCACCATCCCTGGGGACCACTCCCCCACCATCCCTGGGGACCACTCCCCACCATCCCTGGGGACCGCTCCCCCACCATCCCTGGGGACCACTCCCTCACCATCCCTGGGGACCACTCCCCCACCATCTCTGGGGACCACTCCCCCACCATTCCTTGGGACCACTCCCCCACCATCCCTGGGGACCACTCCTCCACCATCCCTGGGGACCACTCCCCCACCATCCCTGGGGACCACTCCCCCACCATCTCTGGGGACCACTCCCCCACCATTCCTGGGGACCACTCCCCCACCATCCCTGGGGACCACTCCCTCACCATCC
>NC_091306.1:16858811-16866311 GCF_038502225.1 Cherax quadricarinatus | reverse complement strand
TCTTATTGCATATATATATATATATATATATATATATATATATATATATATATATATATATATATATATATATATGAAAAAAAAACACTGTGAAAGGATAGTGAAATTCCAAGCGATTTCGTGACTTCTCATATTATCAAGGAACTATAAAGACAATACACCAAAGGAAGGCATATAAAGGGTCGAGACTACAACTCACCATCACATCCCACAACAAAGCAACACCTGACACGGGACGACATCCGACTCATAAGAAAGGAAGAACACTGAAGCAGGCCCACTGGCCCAACTGGACAGATCCTTCACGACATCCCACTAACAAAATATTTGTACAACCCAAGTACTCTACCCAAGAATTAAGATTTATTATTTGTTCAATGTATTATTAAATTTGGGAAAGTTATAACTCACTAATCCCTCCCTCCAGGCTTACAGGTGGAGGTAATGAGTAACACTACAGAGGCTGCCACAACTGTGGTAAAGAAACCATTAAATCTCACAGAGAACTTATCTACCATTCTTGTGTGTTAATGGTTTCAATTGGAGCAGCAGCAACGACTGATGAGGTATGTATGGTACTGATGGTTGTGGTGGTGGTTCTGCTGGTGATGATGATGGTCATGGTGGTGGTGAGTGGTGATGGCCATGGTGATGGTGGTGGTGAGTGATGATGGTCATGGTGATGGTGGTGGTGAGTGATGATGGTCATGGTGATGGTGGTGGTGAGTGATGATGGTCATGGTGATGGTGAGTGATGATGGTCATGGTGATGGTGGTGGTGAGTGATGATGGTCATGGTGATGGTGAGTGATGATGGTCATGGTGGTGGTGAGTGATGATGGTCATGGTGATGGTGAGTGATGATGGTCATGGTGATGGTGAGTGATGATGGTCATGGTGATGGTGGTGGTGAGTGATGATGGTCATGGTGATGGTGGTGAGTGATGATGGTGATGGTGATGGTGAGTGATGATGGTTATGGTGATGGTGAGTGATGATGGTGATGGTGATGGTGGTGGTGAGTGATGATGGTCATGGTGATGGTGAGTGATGATGGTCATGGTGATGGTGAGTGATGATGGTCATGGTGATGGTGAGTGATGATGGTCATGGTCATGGTGGTGGTGAGTGATGATGGTCATGGTGATGGTGGTGAGTGATGATGGTCATGGTGATGGTGGTGAGTGATGATGGTGATGGTGATGGTGGTGGTGAGTGATGATGGTCATGGTGATGGTGAGTGATGATGGTCATGGTGATGGTGGTGGTGAGTGATGATGGTCATGGTGATGGTGAGTGATGATGGTCATGGTGATGGTGAGTGATGATGGTCATGGTGATGGTGAGTGATGATGGTCATGGTCATGGTGGTGGTGGTGAGTGATGATGGTCATGGTGGTGGTGGTGAGTGATGGTCATGGTGATGGTGGTGGTGGTGAGTGATGATGGTCATGGTGACGGCGGTGATGGTGGTGGTGAGTGATGGTCATGGTGGTGAGTGATGGTCATGGTGGTGAGTGATGGTCATTGTGGTGAGTGATGGTCATGGTGGTGGTGGTGAGTGATGATGGTCATGGTGATGGTGGTGAGTGATGATGGTCATGGTGATGGTGGCGAGTGATTATTGTCATGGTGATGGTGGTGGTGGTGGGCGATGATGGTCATGGTGGTAGTGATGATGGTCATGGTGGTAGTGATGATGGTCATGGTGGTAGTGATGATGGTCATGGTACTGGTGGTGGTGGTGGTGTTGGTGATGGTGGACCATGGTGGTGTTGACAGCTGTTAGTCATTATGTCTGATTGTTTGTGTTAGCTGTGATAACTGTTCATAGTGACAATCTACTGGTGATGACCTGTTACTAGTTTGTGTCGGGAACTGTTGACTGACATTAACAGCATGTGACTGGAGACAAATTGAAGGAAACAGTCATCTGACTGTCAAACCAGATTCACATCCACTTCATCCATGATTCAGTGCCAACAGCAAGCCGCTATTCAAGTCTCACTACCACACACACTACCAGTGCCACACCTGACCTATTTCAGAGTCGGTGATATACCACTTCTGATATATCACCAGTTCTGATATCCCAGCAGTGCCAGCCTCGTCGTGATACAGTGCCAGGAGGCTCTGGGCTCAAACCTTGACGGTACCATTATTCCAGCCAAAATTAGAGGTATTCAGAGAGCGCGGCAGTCAATGGAGGAGCGCCAAGGCAAGTGGCGGCCCCAATGTCTCCAACAATTGCACTCAAGCGGCCGCATTGAGTGCCATTTTTCTCGATTTGCCTCTCATTCTTGCCACGACAAAGACAGTCAATGGCGGAGATGGAAGGCTCTCGCCCTACAATAGACTCTCCACTTTGTCCTTTCTTGGAGCCTTAACGCGCTGCCTGAAGCCTTGATTCTCTGGTCGTGTTGCAGATGTCACTGCAGAGGATAAAAGAGGGACTGGAATGTCACTTGCGGGATCGAAGTGTAAAGAAATGATGTTCTAATATGTCTTGACACTCTAAACCCCTGTCAGTTATATGTTTTGGTAGAGAGGATCATATGTCTGAAAGCAGATGCAAACACCAATTCACTGATGTCTTAAAGATTTGCTTCAAGCCTAAATTGCCCTCTGGCAACAGAACAGAGGATCACAGAAACCTGAAAGATAGTATCTGAGAGCGTACTGAGATACTTCAGTGGGATGTCGAGCAATAGGCAGAAAGCTTGTTCTTCATCTTCTATCCATTTCTGTGCTCTTCAGATTACAACAGATGATCGACTCCTTCACAATGGCGCCGAAGACAACATTGATAATGTATATACTGAGAAAAGATAACACGAAGAATATTGAGACATAAGAAAAACATTAAGGTAAATAATGACAAAACTCGTCTTAGGCGTTGGGCATTACGGTTGCAACTGTGTAACCTCTCCATACGTTACATAGCTGGCAAAGATAATGCGCTGGCTGACGCGCTCTCCAGAACATAATTTGTCAGAATGTGTTAGGGAGCGGACACTTGCTCGGGTCCGCTAGTATCTTGGACCTTCGCTGGCCCTACTATTTGCTGTCTCACTCTAAGGATGTGTCTGACTTGGAGGTTCCTTTGAGCTAAACACTACCTAATGAGTTGGATGGCTGAAAGGAAAGGCGGTTCCAATAGTATTTCGTGCCATCGTGGCACACTACCCGTGGAGGGATGCCTAGTCGTGGCTATTAGAGCCCTTTTGGGGTTGGGGTGTGGCATGCTAAGAGTATGTTACATTTTATTCGGCTTATGTCACACACCCATATAGGCTGCCTCCTGACCAGCGCACCAGGTGCTAAGAGTATAGCGAGCAAGGGCCCCATCGTTATGTCAGTACCTTGGTTCAACCATCCAATCACAAGGAAACCTGTTAAAGTTGTGAAGAGATGTGGTACACTTGTTAATCATCCATAACAGGCAGACTTACCTTCACGTCTGGTCGCTAAAATTCTCACCGTGTCTTGTGCTTGCATTTGCCTTACTGTACATAGCTGTATGTACTGTGCATAGGGTAAATATATTGTACATACCAGATTATTTGGTGAAGGAAATACAAATAATTACTCTGCTGCCTTTTTGCTCGTTCCTAAGTGGGTATCAGGTTACAGCCAGGTGTGCAGACCAGTAAACTTCATCTGTGTTTGTAATAGCATTGAGAGATGAATAATCTGAAGACAATTTAACACAAACAGTACTTAAGTTATGAAGGAACGAGGAAACACACAAGAAAAGACAACAGTTTAAGAAAATAAGTTATGACTGTAATATTTAATTGGACAATTTAAACCACGTGCCCAGTGTAAGCCTAGAGGAACTTCACAGTTATCATGCCGCTTGTTATCCTAGTAGCTTACTACTTGTTACATTTATCTCGCTACATGTGTGTTAACCACCACTTGTGTTTCCTGCTAAGATAACATCTATGCTATTGAATGAGTATGAAAATTGATCTGATAACATCAAAATCCTGGATATTTACATCGTGATGTGTATGTCTCTTTATATATATATATATATATATATATATATATATATATATATATATATATATATATATATATATATATATATATATATTATCTCTGCACTAGGGATTACAGTATTCTTGACTGGTGGTGAACTGGTAACTTACAGCCTTCATGACCCTCATCGAGTAGTCGATAGAGTTTAAATCCCATTACCACCCTTTCTAATTAACCAGGTACATCACATGTACTGCCTTCCTTCCATCATATTTAGTCAAAATATATAAAAAAAATTGTAAAGCTGCTTTTTAAATTAAACTTAAAAAAAAATAGAGAGTTTTAATTACGACAGTTTAAATGTTGACCCATTGAATCTTAAACTTTGGCTGCCACAAGTTACTGAACACTGATGATATTGAGACGATAAGTGATACGAAACGTTTTAATTACCCTTTTGAGTTGCTTGATTTAAAGTTTATTTGAGTTGCGGCTGTTTCTTCACGTGTACACCAGACTATTATTATTACGATCAAAGAAAGCACTAAACCGATAAGGGTAATAAAGAGCTCCGGGGTAGAAAATAGTGATGGGGCTATAAACAGGTAGATATAAAGGGAATCACGTGTACACAAGAGAAACTATTTCCATCAACTCAGTGTATATACATGAGATATATATTCTTCAGTTTATATTAACTAATATTTTTGATTTATATACATCGAGAAAAATAAACCAAATTGAACATATAGGTTATGGGTTATTGAATGGGGTTTAATTATAATTTAACTAAGCACTAAACCCACAAGAGGACCATTAAGGCTGTGTCACCAGCTATCAAGGATGTCTTAATATGTAAAACAGAGATTACAGTAGACACTAAGTGTACATACAATGAGAGACATACTCAGCGTACATACAATGAGTCATACTCAGCGTACATACAATGAGAGACATACTCAGCGTACATACAATGAGTCATACTCAGCGTACATACAATGAGTCATACTCAGCGTACATACAATAAGAGACATACTCAGCGTACATACAATGAGAGTCATACTCAGCGTACATACAATAAGAGACATACTCAGCGTACATACAATGAGAGTCATACTCAGCGTACATACAATGAGAGACATACTCAGCGTACATACAATGAGAGACATACTCAGCGTACATACAATGAGAGACATACTCAGCGTACATACAATGAGAGACATACTCAGCGTACATACAATAAAAGACATACTCAGCGTACATACAATGAGAGTCATACTCAGCGTACACACAATGAGAGACATACTCAGCGTACATACAATGAGAGACATACTCAGCGTACATACAATGAGAGACATACTCAGCGTACATACAATGAGAGACATACTCAGCGTACATACAATGAGAGAGATACTCAGCGTACATACAATGAGAGACGTACTAAGCGTACATACAATGAGAGACATACTCAGCGTACAATGAGAGACATACTCAGCGTACATACAATGAGAGACGTACTCAGCGTACATACAATGAGAGTCATACTCAGCGTACATACAATGAGAGACATACTCAGCGTACATACAATGAGAGACATACTCAGCGTACATACAATGAGAGACATACTCAACGTACATACAATGAGAGACATACTCAGCGTACATACAATGAGAGACGTACTCAGCGTACATACAATGAGAGTCATACTCAGCGTACATACAATGAGAGACATACTCAGCGTACATACAATGAGAGACATACTCAGCGTACATACAATGAGAGACATACTCAACGTACATACAATGAGAGACATACTCAGCGTACATACAATGAGAGACATACTCAGCGTACATACAATGAGAGACATACTCAGCGTACATACAATGAGAGACATACTCAGCGTACATACAATGAGAGACATACTCAGCGTACATACAATGAGAGACATAGCGTACATACAATGAGAGACATACTCAGCGTACAGACAATGAGAGACATACTCAGTGTACATACAATGAGAGACATACTCAGTGTACATACAATGAGAGACATACTCAGCGTACATACAATGAGAGACATACTCAGCGTACATGCAATGAGAGACATAGCGTACATACAGTGAGAGACATACTCAGCGTACATACAATGAGAGACATACTCAGCGTACATACAATGAGAGACATACTTAGCGTACATACAATGAGAGACATACTCAGCGTACATACAATGAGAGACATACTCAGCGTACATACAATGAGAGACATACTCAGCGTACATACAATGAGAGAGATACTCAGCGTACATACAATGAGAGACGTACTCAGCGTACATACAATGAGAGACATACTCAGCGTACATACAATGAGAGACATACTCAGCGTACATACAGTGAGAGACGTACTCAGCGTACATACAATGAGAGTCATACTCAGCGTACATACAATGAGAGACATACTCAGCGTACATACAATGAGAGACATACTCAACGTACATACAATGAGAGACATACTCAGCGTACATACAATGAGAGACATAGCGTACATACAATGAGAGACATACTCAGCGTACAGACAATGAGAGACATACTCAGTGTACATACAATGAGAGACATAATCAGTGTACATACAATGAGAGACATACTCAGCGTACATACAATGAGAGACATACTCAGCGTACATGCAATGAGAGACATAGCGTACATACAGTGAGAGACATACTCAGCGTACATACAATGAGAGACATACTCAGCGTACATACAATGAGAGACATACTCAGCGTACATACAATGAGAGACATACTCAGCGTACATACAATGAGAGACATAGCGTACATACAATGAGAGACATACTCAGCGTACATACAATGAGAGACATACTCAGCGTACATACAATGAGAGACATAGCGTACATACAGTGAGAGACATACTCAGCGTACATGCAATGAGAGACATAGCGTACATACAGTGAGAGACATACTCAGCGTACATACAATGAGAGACATACTCAGCGTACATACAATGAGAGACGTAGCGTACATACAGTGAGAGACATACTCAGCGTACATGCAATGAGAGACATAGCGTACATACAGTGAGAGACATACTCAGCGTACATACAATGAGAGACATACTCAGCGTACATACAATGAGAGACATACTCAGCGTACATACAATGAGAGACATAGCGTACATACAATGAGAGACATACTCAGCGTACATACAATGAGAGACATACTCAGCGTACATACAATGAGAGACATAGCGTACATACAGTGAGAGACATACTCAGCGTACATACAATGAGAGACATACTCAGCGTACATACAATGAGAGACATAGCGTACATACAGTGAGAGACATACTCAGCGTACATGCAATGAGAGACAGCGTACATACAGTGAGAGACATAGCGTACATACAATGAGAGACATACTCAGCGTACATACAACGAGAGACATACTCAGCGTACATACAATGAGAGACATAGCGTACAGACAATGAGAGACATAGTGTAC
>NC_091306.1:16833811-16853811 GCF_038502225.1 Cherax quadricarinatus | reverse complement strand
ACAACCCCACTCGTGATTTTTTTAGTGGCAGGAAACGAAAAAAGAAAACTGAAGGAAATAAAAATACTCCAGCACCTTGGAGTCTTGTTGGACTGGAGGCACAGCCAGTGGCCCCCATGGCCCTCCAGAATCTCAACTACTGATGCCAATAACAAAATTCCCCCAACAAGCACAAAATACGACCTCGTTTATATTTGTTAATATACAGGGCCTTAAGCCATCCACCAGCAAAATACCTTTTATCAGTGGACTTCTAGAGGAGTCAAATGCGATGTTTGCAGCCTTCACAGAGACCCACACAAAAGATCACTTTGCCAATGAAATATGGATAAATGGGTATAACCTTTCTAGATGTGACAGAACATTAAACAATGGGGGGGGGATTGACCTGTATGTCAAAGAGTCGCTCATCTTCACGGAGATGGTGAACATCACAAATGATGTAGTTGAAGTTCTAACAATAAAGATCGAGAACCAAAACCTAGTCATTGTGGTTGTATATAAGCCACCAGATGCAGCCTCCCAACAGTTCAAGGAACAGCTACTGAAAATTGGTTACCGTCTGGAAAACTTTCCAGCTTCATCCCCAAACACCTTACTGCTTGGTGACTTCAAATAAGACATACAAAATGGAAGAATGTAGCAAATAATGTTATAGCAGAAACAATCCCTGGAGGCAGCGCAGATGGAAGGCCACACACACATAAGCTACTAAATCTCTGCGATAAACACACCCTAAGTCAGCAGATAGCAGAGCCAACAAGACTGGAAAACACACTTGACCTTATCTTCACAAATAATGAGGACCTGGTAAAAGACATAACAATATCAGAAACAACTAATTCCGATGACAGTCTAATCGAAGTTCAGACTTACATGTACAGGAGTCCTGATCAGCAAATTGCACGTAGCTGTGAAGGTGTCTTTACCAAATACAATTTCAACAACAAGAACATGAACTGGGATCAGGTGAGCCATGTCTTAAATGAAACGTGTTGGGAAGATAACTTAAATAACATGGATCCAAACCAGCGCCTTGAAAGGATCAACTTCCTGGCAACTGAAGCATGTTCAAGGCATATTCCCCTAAGAAAGAAGAAAACGATGAAGAATCACGGAGCTCCTCAAGAACGCTAGGATACACAGAAGGAACCGCTGACCAGGGAAGTGGAAAGTATCGAACTTAAGTTAAAGGACTCTTACAGGACCCAGGAGAGACAGGAGGAGCTTAGTGAAATTGAAAGAAATTCGATATATTTCTTTTCATATGCCAAAAACAAGGCGAATACCACATCTAGTATAGGACCCTTGTTCAGACAAGATGGGACTTACACAGATGACAACAAAGAAATTAGCGAGATACTGAAATCCCAATACGACTCTGTGTTTGTAGAACCACTAATCAATCTAAAGATCGACAATCCAAATGATTTTTTCATGAGCCTCAAAACTCCATCAATGTAT
This sequence comes from Cherax quadricarinatus, assembly GCF_038502225.1. Lineage (NCBI taxonomy): Eukaryota > Metazoa > Arthropoda > Malacostraca > Decapoda > Parastacidae > Cherax > Cherax quadricarinatus. Next base: position 16,852,347 of record NC_091306.1, on the reverse strand, counting down.
GCCAGATTTCTGACATTACCCTAACTCCGATAGACTTTGAGAAAACCATTGACAACATGCCCATGGAACTCTGTGTTCATTAAGAACTGCAAGAAACCCTTTTCGCGTGCCCTAAGTATACTATGGAGGAGCTTGGACATGGGTGAAATTCCACAGTCACTTAAAACAACGGATATAGCCCCACACCACAGAGGGGGCAGCAAAGTATTAGCTAAGAACTATAGATCAATAGCTCTGACGTCCCACATCATTAAAATCTTTGAAAGAGTGCTAAGAAGCATGATTGCAAATCACCTGGATTCCCAAAAACTGCACAATCCAGGGCAACATGGGTTCAGAGCAGGCCCCTCCTGCCTCTCACAACTACTGGATCACTATGATATGGTCTTGGATGCACTGGAAGAAAAATAAAACGCAGATGAAATATACACAGACTTTGCAAAAGCCTTTGACAAGTGCGGTCATGGCTTAATAGCGCACAAAATACGTGCTAAAGGAATAACTGGCTAAAGGAATAACTCATCCTCATATCAGACATATACAGAGATGTAATCCAGAGCACCGTATCATCCTTTGCGGATGATACTAGGATCTGCATGAGGCTGTCATCTGCTGAGGACGCGGTTAACCTCCAAGAAGATATAAAGCAAGTTTTCCAATGGGCAACGGAAAACAATATGATGTTCAATGAAGACAAATTCCAATTATTCCGTTATGGAAAACTGGAAGAGATAATAACTAGATCTGAGTATACTACAAACTCTGATCATACAATAGAGCGGGAAAATGTGAGGGACCTGGGAGTGGTAATGTCTGAGGATCTCACTTTCAAGGATCACAACAGTGCCACGATCACAACTGCAAAGAAAGCGATAGGATTGATCATAAGAACGTTCAAAACGAGAGATGCCAAACCAATGATGATCATTTTCAAATCACTTGTTCTCTTTAGGCTGGAATACTGCTGTACATTAACATCTCCGTTCAAAGCAGGTGAAATTGCAGATCTAGAGAGTGTACAGAAAACCTTTACCGCATATATAAGTTCCATCAAACACCTCAACTACTGGGAACGCTTGGAAGTACTTGACTTGTACTCGCTGGAACGCAGGAGAGAGAGATATATCATAATCTACACTTGGAAAATCCTAGAAGGGATGGTCCCGAATTTTCACACAGAAATCACTCCCTACTAAAGTGAAAGACTGGGCAGATGGTGCAAAATACTCCCAGTGAAAAGTAAAAAAGTAGGGAAACCATTGGTACACTATGAGAAAGCACCATAAGTGTTCGGGGCCCAAGACTGTTCAACAGCCTTCCACCATGCATAAGGGGAATTACCAATAGGCCCATGGCTGCCTTCAGGGGGAGCTGGACAGATACTTAAAGTCGGTGCCGGATCAGCCGGGCTGTGGTTCGTACGTTAGACTACGTGCGGCCATCAGTAACAGCCTGGTTGATCAGGCCCTGATCCACCAGTAGGCCTGGTCGTAGACCGTGCCGTGGGGGTGTTGATCCCCAGAATACCCTCCAGGTAGACTCAAGTGTTGCACATGTGTCTAATTTATCAACTTGTGGGTTTTCTGAACCGTTTATCTACACACACACACACACACACACACACACACACACACACACACACACACACACACACACACACACACACACAGTAATAAGAGGGAGTGTACTCTGGTGGATCAAAGAGGGAGTGTACTCTGGTGGATCAAAGAGGGAGTGTACTCTGGTGGATCAAAGAGGGAGTGTACTCTGGTGGATCAAAGAGGGAGTGTACTCTGGTGGATCAAAGTGTACTCTGGTGGATCAAGGAGGGAGTGTATTCTGGTGGATCAAAGAGGGAGTGTATTCTGGTGGATCAACGAGGGAATGTACTCTGGTGGATCAAAGAGGGAGTGTGCTCTGGTGGATCAAAGAGGGAGTGTACTCTGGTGGATCAAAGAGGGAGTGTGCTCTGGTGGATCAAAGAGGGAGTGTACTCTGGTGGATCAAGGAGGGAGTGTATTCTGGTGGATCAAAGAGGGAATGTACTCTGGTGGATCAAAGAGGGAGTGTACTCTGGTGGATCAAAGAGGGAGTGTGCTCTGGTGGATCAAAGAGGGAGTGTACTCTGGTGGATCAAAGAGGGAGTGTACTCTGGTGGATCAAAGAGGGAGTGTACTCTGGTGGATCAAAGAGGGAGTGTACTCTGGTGGATCAAAGAGGGAGTGCGCTCTGGTGGATCAAAGAGGGAGTGTACTCTGGTGGATCAAAGAGGGAGTGTACTCTGGTGGATCAAAGAGGGAGTGTACTCTGGTGGATCAAAGAGGGAGTGTACTCTGGTGGATCAAAGAGGGAGTGTGCTCTGGTGGATCAAAGAGGGAGTGTACTCTGGTGGATCAAAGAGGGAGTTTACTCTGGTGGATCAAAGAGGGAGTGTACTCTGGTGGATCAAAGAGGGAGTGTACTCTGGTGGATCAAAGAGGGAGTGTACTCTGGTGGATCAAAGAGGGAGTGTACTCTGGTGGATCAAAAAGGGAGTGTACTCTGGTGGATCAAAGAGGGAGTGTACTCTGGTGGATTAAAGAGGGAGTGTACTCTGGTGGATCAAAGAATACCTTAGGGTTAGGAAAGTGTCCGAGAAGACAAGTCAGACTGGGAAAGACTAACAAGCGGGTTCCACAAGGATCGATGTAGAACCATTGCTGTTTCCAGTATGTGGGAATGACTTGCTAGGTGGGATTAAGTCAGTCATAGCCTCGTTTTCTGTGAAACTAATGGGAATACAAAGAGATGAGGACAGATAAAATCAACAAATGAATCTCGACAGACTGCAATATTGATCAGGTAAGTGGCTGCTTGAATTTAACCCCAGCATATGCCCAATGTTATGACGAATATGAAAGGGGCAAGAAGACCGGAAGAGTGTAGGTTCAGGGAACAGAGGCTGCAAACCGCACTCTACGAGAAAAATCTAGGGGTGAGCATAGTTCCAAACATATCACTGGAAACATCCATCAATTGAATAACCTTTGCAGAGAATGCTAATTTGTCAAATTTAATAGTAGCCTTCAGTAATCTCAGGCATGTCAGGCCAATTTTAGAGTATGAAACACCATCATGGAACCCACATCTAATAAAGCATATAAAGAGATAAAGAAAGTGAAGAGGTACGTAATGAGGTTTGTTGCAGAGCTAAATGGAATGAAATATGAGGAGAGGCTTACTGAAGTGAGTCTGACTAAATTAGGTGACAAAAGTATAACCTGGGGAGAAATAGTGACTTACAAAATACTCAGAGGAAATGGTAGGGTAGACAAAGATAGATGTGGGACACAATCACTCGGGAGCAAAGTTGAAAGTTTTGTTACAGAAGAGTCATAGGAATTTCACAAAGCACTTCTTCAGCCTCTGGTGGTTAGGAAGTAGGATGTGGCATGAAATGGTGGAGACAGGTTCCATACATAGTTCTAAGAGCAGGCACGATATGGTCCACAAGGCTAGGACAAAGAGGGGAGGAGTGACTCTGGCAGGTGCCAAGTTGAGAGGCAGGGCCGGGAGATAAAACTCGACCTCCGCAAGCACACACAGGCATATTCATATAAGTACACATACACACACACACACATACACACTCACACACACACACACACACACACACACACACACACACACACACACACACATACACACAATGAGGAAAGGTTTGTTCCCAAGGGTAACAGAAATAATGGGAAGGACAGAACAAGCCCTTGGTTTACCCGAAGGTGCAGGGAGGCAAAAACTAAGTGCTCTAGAGAATGGAAAAAGTACAGAAGGCAAAGGACTCAGGAGAATAGAGATTAGTCGACGAGCCAGAAACGAGTATGCACAGATAAGAAGGGAGGCTCAGCGGCAGTATGAAATTGACATAGCATCGAAAGTCAAGTTTGACCCGAAACTACTCTACAGCCACATCAGGAGGAAGACAACAGTCAAGGACCAGGTAATCAGGCTGAGGAAAGAAGGTGGGGAGCTCACAAGAAACGACCAGGAGGTATGTGAGGAGCTCAACATGAAATTTCAGGAAGTATTTACAGAGGAGGCTGAAGGGACACTGGGAAGACAAAACAGTGGGGTACACCAACAAGGGGTATACCAACAAGTGTTGGATGAATTACACACAACTGAGGAGGTGGAGAAGCTCCTAAGTGACCTTGATACCTCAAAGGCGGTGGGACCAGACATCTCTCCGTAGGTCCTTAGAGAGGGAGCAGGTACACTATGTGTGCCACTAACCAAAATCTTCAACACTTCCCTTGAAACTGGACAACTACCTAAAGTGTGGAAGAAGGCAAATGTAGTCCCCATCTTTAAGAAGGGAGACAGAAATGAAGCACTAAATTATAGACCAGTGTCACTGACATGTATAGTATGCAAAGTCTTGGAAAAGATTATCAGGAAGAGAGTGGTGGAGCACCTGGAGCGGAACAAGATTATAAACGACAGCCAGCACGGATTCATGGAAGGCAAATCATGTGTCACAAACCTACTAGAGTTTTATGACAAGGTAACTGAAGTAAGAAATGAGAGGGAGGGGTGGGTTGATTGCATTTTCTTGGACTGCAAGAAGGCCTTCGACACAGTTCCTCACAAGAGATTAGTACAGAAGCTAGAGGAAAAGGCACGTACAGCAGGAAGGGCACTGAAATGGATCAGAGAATACCTAACAGGGAGGCAACAGCGAGTCATGGTCCGTGATGAGGTATCACAGTGGGCGCCAGTGACGAGCGGGGTCCCACAGGGGTCAGTCCTGGGACCAGTGCTGTTCTTGGTATATGTGAACGACATGACGGAAGGGATAGACTCAGAAGTTTCCTGTTTGCAGATGACGTGAAGTTAATGAGGAGAATTAAATCAGACGCGGACCAGACAGGTCTACAAAGAGACCTGGAAAGGCTGGATGTGTGGTCCAGAAACTGACTCCTAGAATTTAACCCCGCCAAATGCAAAGTCATAAAGATCGGAGGAGGGCAAAGAAGACCGCAGACAGAGTATAGGCTAGGTGGCCAAAGGCTGCAAACCTCACTCAAGGAGAAAGACCTAGGAGTGAGTATAATACCGAGTACATCGCCAGAAGCACACATTAACCAGGTAACTGCTGCGGCATATGGACGCTTGGCAAACCTGAGAATAGCGTTCCGGTACCTCAGTAAGGAATCGTTCAAGACCTTATACACTGTGTACGTCAGGCCCATACTGGAGTACGCAGCACCAGTTTGGAATCCACACCTGGTCAAACACGTCAAGAAATTAGAGAAAGTGCAAAGGTTTGCAACAAGGCTGGTTCCAGAGCTAAGAGGAATGTCCTATGAAGAAAGGTTAAGGGAAATCGGTCTGACAACACTGGAGGACAGGAGGGTCAGGGGAGACATGATAACGGCATACAAAATACTGCGTGGAATAGACAAAGTGGACATAGACAGGCTGTTCCAGAGAGGAAACACAGAAACAAGGGGGTCACAATTGGAAGCTGAAGACTCAGATGAATCAAAGGGATGCTAGGAAGTATTTCTTCAGTCATAGAGTAGTTAGGAAGTGGAATAGTCTGGCAAGCGATGTAGTGGAGACAGGAACTATACATAGTTTTAAGACGAGGTATGATAAAGCTCCTGGAACAGGGGGAGAGAGGACCTAGTAGCGGTCGGTGAAGAGGCGGGGCCAGGAGCTGAGTCTCGACCCCTGCAACCACAATTAGGTGAGTATAATTAGATGAGTGAAGCACTCAGAGACATAGCGAGGTACAGATGTATGATGTGGGTCAGGTCACTATCACATACTGGTGTATGTGATAGTGAGCAGCTGACACTGACCACTACACCAACAATGTGACCCCTGGTGACCCCTGTGTCAGTATTATGTAAACACAATATAAGAACTGCTTCCTGTATGAATATCAAGAGAATATGTGAGTACTGTGCAAGACCTGACGTACATGTGTGAACACTGTGTATATGTGAACATTGTGTGTATGTGAACATTGTGTGTAGTATGTGATCATGGTATGTGAACATTGTATGTGAACATTGTGTGTATGTGAACATTGTATGTGAACATTGTAGTATGTGAACACTGTAGTATGTGAACACTCTAGTATGTGAACACTATGTGCGTAATATGTGAACATTGTGTGCAGTATGTGAACACTATGTGCGTAGTATGTGAAAACCGTGTATGCGAATACTGGGTGTAATATGTGAACACTACGTAGTATGTGAACACTGTGCATGTGAATACTGTAAATTCTGTGGACTCTGTGAACACTGTGTGTGCACTGTGTGTGTAGTAAGTGAGAATTATATGAACACTGTGTGTGTGGTATGTGAACACTGAACACTGTGAACACTGTGAACACTGTGAACACTGTGAACACTCTGCACTGTCGCTAAAGCAGATATTAAAATAAACTCATCACGAACATCACAACAAACGCCGGAAAATAACGTTACGTGTAACTCGAGAATTTTTCTGTAAATCCGCGCAATCACCCTCGTTCCTAGGTCAGGTCAGGTCAGGTCAGGCTAAGTCGGGTTAAGCTATATTACATCAGGTCAGGTCACATTAAGTCGGCTTAGGTTAGGTTACTTTATGCTCGGTAAGGCTAATTTAGCTTCGGTGAGATTAGGAAGCATTTAAGAGGTTCCCACTCAGCTGGAAACCCATTTACAGTTTTCGATTCCGACGTCAAGTGATGGCCTGATTAAAATTGAGTGCATGTCTATCTTATCTAGAGTTGCAGAGCTACACGGCATCCACAATAGATAAAGATGTACCAATCTATCAGCTGGGCGGGAGTTGCCAGTCCTCGCCGTCCGTACTGCAGGTAAACAAAAGCTTAATTGACTCGGAAGACAGCTATTAGAGTCGAGATAATGACGAAAACAGAATGCAGATGTAATGACAGGTGATACGATGGCAAGTGATGTAATGACAGGAGATTTGATGACAAGTGAAGTAATGACAGATGATGACAACTGATGCAATGACAGGTGATACGATGACAAGCGATGTAATGACAGGTGATACGATGACAAGTGATGTAATGACAGGTGATACGATGGCAAGTGATGTAATGACAGGTGATTTGATGACAAGTGAAGTAATGACAGATGATGACAACTGATGTAATGACAGGTGATACGATGACAAGCGATGTAATGACAGGTGATACGATGACAAGTGATGTAATGACAGGTGATATGACAAGTGATGTAATGACAGGTGATATGACAAGTGATGTAATGACAGGTGTTGTAATGACAGGTGATATGATGACAAGTGATGTAATGACAGGTGATATGACAAGTGATGTAATGACAGGTGATATGACAAGTGATGTAATGACAGGTGATATGACAAGTGATGTAATGACAGATGATATGACAAGTGATGTAATGACAGGTGTTGTAATGACAGGTGATATGATGACAAGTGATGTAATGACATGTGATATGATGACAAGTGATGTAATGACAGGTGATACGATGACAAGTGATGTAATGACAGATGATATGACAAGTGATGTAATGACAGGTGTTGTAATGACAGGTGATATGATGACAAGTGATGTAATGACATGTGATATGATGACAAGTGATGTAATGACAGGTGATACGATGACAAGTGATGTAATGACAGATGATATGACAAGTGATGTAATGACAGGTGTTGTAATGACAGGTGATATGATGACAAGTGATGTAATGACAGGTGATATGATGACAAGTGATGTAATGACAGGTGATACGATGACAAGTGATGTAATGACAGGTGATATGACGACAAGTGTTGTAATGACAGGTGATATGATGACAAGTGATGTAATGACAGGTGATATGACGACAAGTGTTGTAATGACAGGTGATATGATGACAAGTGATGTAATGACAGGTGATATGACGACAAGTGTTGTAATCACAGGTGATATGATGACAAGTGATGTAATGACAGGTGATATGATGACAAGTGATGTAATGACAGGTAATATGATGACAAGTGATGTAATGACAGATAATATGATGACAAGTGATGTAATGACAGGTGATGCAATGACAGTTGTTGTAATGACAGGTGTTGTAATGACAGGTGTTGTAATGACAGGTGTTGTAATGACAGGTGTTGTAATGACAGGTGTTGTAATGACAGGTGTTGTAATAACAAGTGATGTATTAACAAGTGATGTAATAACAAGTGATGTATTAACAAGTGATGTAATAACAAGTGATGTAATAACAAGTGATGTATTAACAAGTGATGTAATAACAAGTGATGTAATAACAAGTGATGTAATAACAGGTGATGTAATAACAGGTGATGTAATAACAAGTGATGTAATAACAAGTGATGTAATAACAAGTGATGTAATAACAAGTGATGTATTAACAAGTGATGTAATAACAAGTGATGTAATAACAGGTGATGTATTAACAAGTGATGTAATAACAAGTGATGTATTAACAAGTGATGTAATAACAAGTGATGTATTAACAAGTGATGTAATAACAAGTGATGTATTAACAAGTGATGTAATAACAGGTGATGTAATAACAAGTGATGTAATAACAAGTGATGTAATAACACGTGATGTAATAACAAGTGTGATGTAATAACAAGTGATGTAATAACAAGTGATGTAATAACAAGTGATGTAATAACAAGTGATGTAATAACAAGTGATGTAATAACAAGTGATGTAATAACAGGTGATGTAATAACAAGTGATGTAATAACAAGTGATGTAATAACAAGTGATGTAATAACAAGTGATGTAATAACAAGTGATGTAATAAGAGGTGATGTAATAACAAGTGATGTAATAACAGGTGATGTAATAACAAGTGATGTAATAACAAGTGATGTAATAACAAGTGATGTAATAACAAGTGATGTAATAACAGGTGATGTAATAACAGGTGATGTAATAACAAGTGATGTAATAACAAGTGATGTAATAACAAGTGATGTAATAACAAGTGATGTAATAACAAGTGATGTAATAACAAGTGATGTAATAACAAGTGATGTAATAACAAGTGATGTAATAACAAGTGATGTAATAACAAGTGATGTAATAACAGGTGATGTAATAACAAGTGATGTAATAACAAGTGATGTAATAACAAGTGATGTAATAACAAGTGATGTAATAACAAGTGATGTAATAACAGGTGATGTAATAACAAGTGATGTAATAACAGGTGATGTAATAACAAGTGATGTAATAACAAGTGATGTAATAACAAGTGATGTAATAACAGGTGATGTAATAACAAGTGATGTATTAACAAGTGATGTAATAACAAGTGATGTATTAACAAGTGATGTAATAACAAGTGATGTATTAACAAGTGATGTAATAACAAGTGATGTAATAACAAGTGATGTATTAACAAGTGATGTAATAACAAGTGATGTAATAACAGGTGATGTAATAACAAGTGATGTAATAACAAGTGATGTAATAACAAGTGATGTAATAACAAGTGATGTAATAACAAGTGATGTAATAACAAGTGATGTAATAACAAGTGATGTAATAACAGGTGATGTAATAACAAGTGATGTAATAACAAGTGATGTAATAACAAGTGATGTAATAACAGGTGATGTAATAACAAGTGATGTAATAACAAGTGATGTAATAACAGGTGATGTAATAACAAGTGATGTAATAACAAGTGATGTAATAACAAGTGATGTAATAACAAGTGATGTAATAACAAGTGATGTAATAACAAGTGATGTAATAACAAGTGATGTAATAACAGGTGATGTAATAACAAGTGATGTATTAACAAGTGATGTAATAACAAGTGATGTATTAACAAGTGATGTAATAACAAGTGATGTAATAACAAGTGATGTAATAACAAGTGATGTATTAACAAGTGATGTAATAACAATGTAATAACAAGATGTAATAACAAGTGATGTAATAACAAGTGATGTAATAACAAGTGATGTAATAACATGTAATAACAAGTGATGTAATAACAAGTGATGTAATAACAAGTGATGTAATAACAAGTGATGTAATAACAAGTGATGTAATAACAAGTGATGTAATAAAGTGATGTAATAACAAGTGATGTAATAACAAGTGATGTAATAACAAGTGATGTAATAACAAGTGATGTAATAACAAGTGATGTAATAACAAGTGATGTAATAACAGGTGATGTAATAACAAGTGATGTAATAACAGGTGATGTAATAACAAGTGATGTAATAACAAGTGATGTAATAACAAGTGATGTAATAACAAGTGATGTAATAACAAGTGATGTAATAACAAGTGATGTAATAACAAGTGATGTAATAACAAGTGATGTAATAACAAGTGATGTAATAACAAGTGATGTAATAACAAGTGATGTAATAACAGGTGATGTAATAACAAGTGATGTAATAACAAGTGATGTAATAACAGGTGTTGTAATAACAAGTGATGTAATAACAGGTGTTGTAATAACAAGTGATGTAATAACAAGTGATGTAATAACAGGTGATGTAATAACAAGTGATGTAATAACAAGTGATGTAATAACAAGTGATGTATTAACAAGTGATGTAATAACAGGTGATGTAATAACAAGTGATGTAATAACAAGTGATGTAATAACAGGTGATGTAATAACAAGTGATGTAATAACAAGTAATGTAATAACAGGTGATGTAATAACAAGTGATGTAATAACAAGTGATGTAATAACAGGTGATGTAATAACAAGTGATGTAATAACAAGTGATGTAATAAGTGATGTAATAACAAGTGATGTAATAACAGGTGATGTAATAACAAGTGATGTAATAACAAGTGATGTAATAACAAGTGATGTAATAACAGGTGATGTATTAACAAGTGATGTAATAACAAGTGATGTAATAACAAGTGATGTAATAACAGGTGATGTAATAACAAGTGATGTAATAACAAGTGATGTAATAACAAGTGATGTAATAACAAGTGATGTAATAACAAGTGATGTAATAACAGGTGATGTATTAACAAGTGATGTAATAACAAGTGATGTAACAACTGATGTTAACAAGTGATGTAATAACAAGTGATGTATTAACAAGTGATGTAATGTGATGTAATAACAAGTGTGTAATAACAAGTGATGTAATAACTAGTGATGTAATAACAAGTGATGTAATAACATGTGATGTAATAACAAGTGATGTAATAACAAGTGATGTAATAACAAGTGATGTAATAACAAGTGATGTAATAACAAGTGATGTAATAACAAGTGATGTAATAACAAGTGATGTAATAACAAGTGATGTAATAACAGGTGATGTAATAACAGTGATGTAATAACAAGTGATGTAATAACAAGTGATGTAATAACAAGTGATGTAATAACAAGTGATGTAATAACAAGTGATGTAATAACAGTGATGTAATAACAGGTGATGTATTAACAAGTGATGTAATAACAAGTGATGTAATAACAAGTGATGTATTAACAAGTGATGTAATAACAAGTGATGTAATAACAAGTGATGTAATAACAAGTGATGTAATAACAAGTGATGTAATAACAAGTGATGTAATAACAAGTGATGTAATAACAAGTGATGTAATAACAGGTGATGTAATAACAAGTGATGTAATAACAAGTGATGTAATAACAAGTGATGTAATAACAAGTGATGTAATAACAAGTGATGTAATAACAAGTGATGTAATAACAAGTGATGTAATAACAAGTGATGTAATAACAAGTGATGTAATAACAGGTGATGTAATAACAGGTGATGTAATAACAAGTGATGTAATAACAAGTGATGTAATAACAGGTGATGTAATAACAAGTGATGTAATAACAAGTGATGTAATAACAAGTGATGTAATAACAAGTGATGTAATAACAAGTGATGTAATAACAAGTGATGTAATAACAAGTGATGTAATAACAAGTGATGTAATAACAAGTGATGTAATAACAAGTGATGTAATAACAAGTGATGTAATAACAAGTGATGTAATAACAAGTGATGTAATAACAAGTGATGTAATAACAAGTGATGTAATAACAAGTGATGTAATAACAAGTGATGTAATAACAAGTGATGTAATAACAAGTGATGTAATAACAAGTGATGTAATAACAAGTGATGTAATAACAAGTGATGTAATAACAAGTGATGTAATAACAAGTGATGTAATAACAAGTGATGTAATAACAAGTGATGTAATAACAAGTGATGTAATAACAAGTGATGTAATAACAAGTGATGTAATAACAAGTGATGTAATAACAAGTGATGTAATAACAAGTGATGTAATAACAAGTGATGTAATAACAAGTGATGTATTAACAAGTGATGTAATAACAAGTGATGTAATAACAAGTGATGTAATAACAAGTGATGTAATAACAAGTGATGTAATAACAAGTGATGTATTAACAAGTGATGTAATAACAAGTGATGTAATAACAGGTGATGTATTAACAAGTGAATAACAAGTGATGTAATAACAAGTGATGTAATAACAAGTGATGTAATAACAGGTGATGTAATAACAAGTGATGTAATAACAAGTGATGTAATAACAGGTGATGTAATAACAAGTGATGTAATAACAAGTGATGTAATAACAAGTGATGTAATAACAAGTGATGTAATAACAAGTGATGTAATAACAAGTGATGTAATAACAAGTGATGTAATAACAAGTGATGTAATAACAAGTGATGTAATAACAAGTGATGTAATAACAAGTGATGTAATAACAGGTGATGTAATAACAAGTGATGTAATAACAAGTGATGTAATAACAAGTGATGTAATAACAAGTGATGTAATAACAAGTGATGTAATAACAAGTGATGTAATAACAAGTGATGTAATAACAAGTGATGTAATAACAAGTGATGTAATAACAAGTGATGTAATAACAAGTGATGTAATAACAAGTGATGTAATAACAAGTGATGTAATAACAAGTGATGTAATAACAAGTGATGTAATAACAAGTGATGTAATAACAAGTGATGTAATAACAAGTGATGTAATAACAAGTGATGTAATAACAAGTGATGTAATAACAAGTGATGTAATAACAAGTGATGTAATAACAAGTGATGTAATAACAAGTGATGTAATAACAAGTGATGTAATAACAAGTGATGTAATAACAAGTGATGTAATAACAAGTGATGTAATAACAAGTGTGATGTAATAACAAGTGATGTAATAACAAGTGATGTAATAACAAGTGATGTAATAACAAGTGATGTAATAACAAGTGATGTAATAACAAGTGATGTAATAACAAGTGATGTAATAACATGTATTAACAAGTGATGTAATAACAAGTGATGTAATAACAAGTGATGTAATAACAAGTGATGTAATAACAAGTGATGTAATAACAAGGTGATGTGATGTATTAACAAGTGATGTAATAACAAGTGTGATGTAATAACAAGTGATGTAATAACAAGTGATGTAATAACAAGTGATGTAATAACAAGTGATGTAATAACAAGTGATGTAATAACAAGTGATGTAATAACAAGTGATGTAATAACAAGTGATGTAATAACAAGTGATGTAATAACAAGTGATGTAATAACAAGTGATGTAATAACAAGTGATGTATTAACAAGTGATGTAATAACAAGTGATGTAACAAGTGATGTAATAACAAGTGATGTATTAACAAGTGATGTAATAACAAGTGATGTAATAACAAGTGATGTATTAACAAGTGATGTAATAACAAGTGATGTAATAACAAGTGATGTATTAACAAGTGATGTAATAACAAGTGATGTAATAACAAGTGATGTATTAACAAGTGATGTAATAACAAGTGATGTAATAACAAGTGATGTAATAACAAGTGATGTAATAACAGGTGATGTAATCACAAGTGATGTAATTAACAAGTGATGTAATAACAAGTGATGTAATAACAGGTGATGTATTAACAAGTGATGTAATAACAAGTGATGTAATAACAAGTGATGTAATAACAAGTGATGTAATAACAAGTGATGTAATAACAAGTGATGTAATAACAAGTGATGTAATAACAAGTGATGTAATAAAAAGTGATGTAATAACGAGTGATGTAATGTGATGTAATAACAAGTGATGTAATATCAAGTGATGTATTAACAAGTGATGTAATAACAAGTGATGTAATAACAAGTGATGTAATAACAAGTGATGTAATAACAAGTGATGTAATAACAAGTGATGTAATAACAAGTGATGTAATAACAGGTGATGTAATAACAAGTGATGTAATAACAAGTGATGTAATAACAAGTGATGTAATAACAGGTGATGTAATAACAAGTGATGTAATAACAAGTGATGTAATAACAAGTGATGTAATAACAAGTGATGTAATAACAAGTGATGTAATAACAAGTGATGTAATAACAGGTGATGTAATAACAAGTGATGTAATAACAAGTGATGTAATAACAAGTGATGTAATAACAGGTGATGTAATAACAAGTGATGTAATAACAAGTGATGTAATAACAAGTGATGTAATAACAAGTGATGTAATAACAAGTGATGTAATAACAAGTGATGTAATAACAAGTGATGTAATAACAAGTGATGTAATAACAGGTGATGTATTAACAAGTGATGTAATAACAAGTGATGTAATAACAAGTGATGTAATAACAAGTGATGTAATAACAGGTGATGTATTAACAAGTGATGTAATAACAAGTGATGTAATAACAAGTGATGTAATAACAAGTGATGTAATAACAGGTGTTGTAATAACAAGTGATGTAATAACAAGTGATGTAATAACAAGTGATGTATTAACAAGTGATGTAATAACAGGTGATGTAATAACAAGTGATGTAATAACAAGTGATGTAATAACAAGTGATGTAATAACAGGTGATGTAATAACAAGTGATGTAATAACAAGTGATGTAATAACAAGTGATGTATTAACAAGTGATGTAATAACAGGTGATGTAATAACAAGTGATGTAATAACAAGTGATGTAATAACAAATGATGTATTAACAAGTGATGTAATAACAGGTGATGTAATAACAAGTGATGTAATAACAAGTGATGTAATAACAAGTGATGTAATAACAAGTGATGTAATAACAGGTGATGTAATAACAAGTGATGTAATAACAGGTGATGGGTAGATCACATTAGTGGATAACAGAACAAACACAGTTATGCTCACGAAAAAAAAATTACAAATGGTCAACAAGGCAATCAAAATCTAACAAATTAAAGAGAATTTAAGTTATAGGCTGTGTAACCCATTCGAGTTTAGCGCTGTTATATAATAAAAAAAATAATAATAATAAAGGCAGAGAACAAAATAATAATATATATTATCGGTGTAGCACGTGATAATATTAATAATATTAATATTAATAATTAATACGATGAAAACAATTTTGGAATACGGAGCGGAACATGAAGGTGAGTTAGTAAAGGTCCCGACGGGAGCTACACACTGCTTGGGTAGACAATGAGAAAATCCGGCAGGTGGGATTAAAAAGAGAAAGGCAACTGGTAGCTCAGAATTCTTTTAATACAACGTTTTACCCAAGACTGAGTTTTGTCGGGTATATAGGAATGAATGAATACAACACGTGACCAGACTTTTGTCACAGTCTGAGTTCACGGTGCTCGTTTTGCCTCATATAGCAATGTATGTGCTCATTCCTGTATACTAGATTAAGGTAAAATGGACACGAATGCAATTTAATGCCATTTTTTATTGACTACTTTTCGCCCACACATTGGGCTATATCATGTCTCAAACATTTCATCTCCATACATTACATCAAGCCTAGCCAAACCTAGGCTTGATAATGCCCACTGTGTGGGCGAAACGTAGTCAATAGAGGATCACATTACGCTGCAGTTATGTGTTTATTTATCTAAGAAATAACTGTCAGAGCTGAAAAATACGAGTCACAAGGAAAGATTCTTAACACCAGAGATACCCACGCTGGAGGAGACATGATACCCACGCTGGAGGAGACATGATACCCACGCTGGAGGAGACATGATACCCACGCTGGAGGAGACATGATACCCACGCTGGAGGAGACATGATACCCACGCTGGAGGAGACATGATACCCACGCTGGAGGAGACATGATACCCACGCTGGAGGAGACATGATACCCACGCTGGAGGAGACATGATACCCACGCTGGAGGAGACATGATACCCACGCTGGAGGAGACATGATACCCACGCTGGAGGAGACATGATACCCACGCTGGAGGAGACATGATACCTACGCTGGAGGAGGCATGACACCCACGCTGGAGGAGACATGATACCCACGCTGGAGGAGACATGATACCCACGCTGGAGGAGACATGACACCCACGCTGGAGGAGACATGATACCTACGCTGGAGGAGGCATGACACCCACGCTGGAGGAGGCATGATACCCAAGCTGGAGGAGGCATGATACCCACGCTGGAGGAGGCATGATACCCACGCTGGAGGAGGAGACATGATACCCACGCAGGAGGAGACATGATACCCACGCTGGAGGAGACATGATACCCACGTTGGAGGAGACATGATACCCACGCTGGAGGAGACATGATACCCACGCTGGAGGAGACAGGATACCCACGCTGGAGGAGACATAATACCCACGCTGGAGGAGACATGATACCCACGCTGGAGGAGACATGATACCCACGCTGGAGGAGACATGATACCCACGCTGGAGGAGACATGATACCCACGCTGGAGGAGACATGATACCCACGCTGGAGGAGACATAATACCCACGCTGGAGGAGACATGATACCCACGCTGGAGGAGACATGATACCCAAGCTGGAGGAGACATGATACCCACGCTGGAGGAGACAGGATACCCACGCTGGAGGAGACATGATACCCACGCTGGAGGAGACATGATACCCACGCTGGAGGAGACATGATACCCAAGCTGGAGGAGACAGGATACCCACGCTGGAGGAGACATGATACCCACGCTGGAGGAGACATGATACCCACGCTGGAGGAGACATGATACCCACGCTGGAGGAGACATGATACCCACGCTGGAGAAGACATGATACCCATGCTGGAGGAGACATGATACCCACGCTGGAGGAGACATGATACCCACGCTTGGGGAGGAGACATGATACCCACGCTTGGGGAGGAGACATGATACCCACGCTGAAGGAGACATGATACCCACGCAGAAGACATGATACCAACGCTGGAGGAGACATGATACCCATGCTGGAGGAGACATGATACCCACGCTGGAGGAGGAGACATGTTACCCGCGCAGGAGGAGGAGACATGATACCCATGCTGGAGGAGACATGATACCCACGCAGGAGGAGACATGATACCCACGCTGGAGGAGATATGATACCCACGCTGGAGGAGACATGATACCCACGCTGGAGGAGGAGACATGATACCCGCGCAGGAGGAGACATGATACCCACGCTGGAGGAGATATGATACCCACGCTGGAGGAGACATGATACCCACGCTGGAGGAGACATGATACCCACGCTGGAGGAGACGTGATACCCACGCTGGAGGAGACATGATACCCACGCTGGAGGAGACATGATACCCACGCTGGAGGAGACATGATACCCACGCTGGAGGAGACATGATACCCACGCTGGAGGAGACATGATACCCACGCTGGAGGAGACATGATACCCACGCTGGAGGAGACATGATACCCACGCTGGAGGAGACATGATACCCAAGCTGGAGGAGACATGATACCCACGCTGGAGGAGACAGGATACCCACGCTGGAGGAGACATGATACCCACGCTGGAGGAGACATGATACCCACGCTGGAGGAGACATGATACCCACGCTGGAGGAGACATGATACCCACGCTGGAGGAGACATGATACCCACGCTGGAGGAGACATGATACCCACGCTGGAGGAGACATGATACCCACGCTGGAGGAGACATGATACCCACGCTGGAGGAGACATGATACCCACGCTGGAGGAGACGTGATACCCACGCTGGAGGAGACGTGATACCCACGCTGGAGGAGATACCCACGTGATACCCACGCTGGAGGAGACCTGATACCCACGCTGGAGGAGACATGATACCCACGCTGGAGGAGACATGATACCCACGCTGGAGGAGACATGATACCCACGCTGGAGGAGACATGATACCCACGCTGGAGGAGACATGATACCCACGCTGGAGGAGACATGATACCCACGCTGGAGGAGACATGATACCCACGCTGGAGGAGACATGATACCCACGCTGGAGGAGACATGATACCCACGCTGGAGGAGACATGATACCCACGCTGGAGGAGACATGATACCCACGCTGGAGGAGACATGATACCCACGCTGGAGGAGACATGATACCCACGCTGGAGGAGACATGATACCCACGCTGGAGGAGACGTGATACCCACGCTGGAGGAGACGTGATAACTATATTTAAGGTTAGAAAAGGAAGCGGAAGAGTATATAAGAAGATA
>NC_091306.1:16821658-16833711 GCF_038502225.1 Cherax quadricarinatus | reverse complement strand
AAGTGGAATAGTTTGGGAAGCGATATAGTGGAGGCCGGATCCATACATAGCTTTAAGCAGAGGTATGATAAAGTTTACGGTTCAGGGAGAGTGACCTAGTGGCGACCAGTGAAGAGGCGGGGCCAGGAGCTTGGACTCGACCCCTGCAACCTCAACTAGGTGAGTACAACTAGGTGAGTACACACACACACACACACACACACACACACACACACACACACACACACACACACACACACACACACACACACACACACACACACACACACACGCACACACAAACACACACACACACACACTAGAGAAAGTGCAAAGGTTTGCAACAAGACTAGTCCCAGAGCTAAGAGGTATGTCCTACGAGGAGAGGCTAAGGGAAATCAACCTGACGACACTGGAGGACAGGAGAGATAGGGGGGACATGATAACGACATACAAAATACTGAGAGGAATTGACAAGGTGGACAAAGACAGGATGTTCCAGAGATTGGACACAGTAACAAGGAGACACAGTTGGAAGCTGAAGACACAGATGAATCACAGGGATGTTAGGAAGTATTTCTTCAGCCACAGAGTAGTCAGTAAGTGGAATAGTTTGGGAAGCGATGTAGTGGAGGCAGGATCCATACATAGCTTTAAGCAGAGGTATGATAAAGCTCACGGCTCAGGGAGAGTGACCTAGTAGCGATCAGTGAAGAGGCGGGGCCAGGAGCTCGGACTCGACCCCCGCAACCTCAACTAGGTGAGTACAACTAGGTGAGTACACACACACAATCTTACCACACTTACCACAATCTTCAACACGTCCCTGGAAACTGGGCAACTACCTGAAGTATGGAAGACGGCAAATGTAGTTCCCATTTTTAAAAAAGGAGACAGAAAAGGCACTAAACTATAGACCTGTGTCACTGACGTGTATAGTATGCAAAGTTATGGAGAAGATTATCAGGAGGAGAGTGGTGGAGCACCTGGAACGGAACAAGAGTATAAACGCCAACCAGCATGGGTTCATGGAAGGAAAATCCTGTGTCACAAACCTTCTGGAGTTTTATGATAAAGTAACAGAAGTAAAACACGAGAGAGAGGGGTGGGTTGATTGCATCTTCTTGGACTGCAAGAAGGCCTTTGACGCAGTTCCTCACAAGAGATTAGTGCAGAAGCTAGAGGACCAGGCTCATATAACAGGAAGGGCACTGCAATGGATCAGAGAATACCTGACAGGGAGGCAACAACGAGTCATGGTACGTAATGATGTGTCACAGTGGGCACCTGTGACGAGCGGGGTCCCACAGGTGTCGGTCCTAGAACCAGTGCTATTTTTGGTATATGTGAACGACATGATGGAAGGGTTAGACTCAGAAGTGTCCCTGTTCGCAGACGATGTGAAGTTAATGAGGAGAATTAAATCAGATGAGGACCGGGCAGGACTTCAAAGAGACCTGGACAGACTGGACACCTGGTCCAGCAACTGGCTTCTCGAATTTAATCCCGCCAAATGCAAAGTCATGAAGATAGGGGAAGGGCACAGAAGACCGCAGACTGAGTATAGGCTAGGTGGCCAAAGACTGCAAACCTCGCTCAAGGAGAAAGATCTTGGAGTGAGTATAACACCGAGCATGTCTCCGGAAGCACACATCAACCAGGTAACTGCTGCAGCATATGGGCGCCTGGCAAACCTGAGAACAGCGTTCCGATACCTTAATAAGGAATTGTTCAAGACACTATACACCGTGTACGTCAGGCCCATACTGGAGTATGCAGCACCTGTTTGGAACCCGCATTTGATAAAGCACGTCAAGAAACTAGAGAAAGTGCAAAGGTTTGCGACAAGGTTAGTTCCAGAGCTAAGGGGAATGTCTTATAAAGAAAGGTTAAGAGAAATCGGCCTGACGACACTAGAGGACAGGAGGGTCAGGGGAGACATGATAACGACATATAAAATACTGCGCGGAATAGACAAGGTGGACAAAGACAGGATGTTCCAGGGAGGGGACACAGAAACAAGAGGTCACAATTGGAAGTTGAAGACACAGATGAGTCAGAGAGATATTAGGAAGTATTTCTTCAGTCATAGAGTTGTAAGGCAGTGGAATAGCCTAGAAAGTGATGTAGTGGAGGCAGGAACCATACACAGTTTTAAGACGAGGTTTGATAAAGCTCATGGAGCGGGGAGAGAGAGGGCCCAGTAGCAACCGGTGAAGAGGCGGGGCCAGGAGCTAAGACTCGACCCCTTCAACCACAAATAGGTGAGTACAAATAGGTGAGTACACACACACACACACGAGGAGAGGTTAATGGAAATCAACCTGATGACACTGGAGGACCGGAGGGATAGTGGGGGGGGATGATGATAACGACATATAAAATACTGAGAGGAATTGACAGGGTGGATAAGGACAGGATATTAAGAGATGGGATACAGCAACAAGGGGACACAATTGGAAGTTGAAAACTTAGATGAGCCAAAGGGATGTTAGGAAGTATGTCTTCAGCCACAGAGTTGTCAGGAAGTAGTCTGTGTGGTGCACTGCTATAAAAATCGCTTGAGAGGTCAGAACATACAGGAGGGAATTGAAATAGATTGACTCCATGCTTGAGGCTGACTGACGTGCCCAGGCTGGGAAAGAAACGTGGCTTGTGAACCAGGCTGCCCAGTCTATATGGCATTTGTGTGGCTGAGTGCCCTAGAGCGCTGACTGGGAATCTGGACCGTCCCCAGTACTAGTTTAGAATCCTGCTGACTGCGATCTTTCTTTGTATATACCCGCTTGTTTCTGCGTGGTGCATTGATATATATATATATACATATATATATATATATATATATATATATATATATATATATATATATATATATATATATATATATATATATATATATGTTGAAATGGTTCAGTCGTTTAGAAAGGAAGGAGCGAAATAGAATGACTTGGAGAGCTTATAAATCTGTAATGGAAGGAAGGCAGAGTAAGGGTCGGCCTGGGAAAGGTTGGAGGGAGGGGGTAAATTAGGTTATGTGTGCGAATGGGATTTGGAGCAAAACAAACTCAGCAGATAGATTATAATGCATATTTTACCTTCACCCACTATATACAAATATGTACACTATGTACAGATGGAATAATAATAAGAGTACATGACTGTGACAGATGACAAAAGCAAAAGCCAGAGAGAGTGCACCGTACTCAACCAGCAGGTAGGCAAGTCTGCTAAATGCTGACCTCAAGTGAACCACATTGCCTCAGCATTTGGTGCGCTCGCATGTGATTGTTCAATGAAACAAGGCACCGATTTAACGACGGGTATCCTATTGATCATTAAACCCTTAGCACTGAGTTCACTGGTTGAGAGACAGCCTATATGGGAGTGTGACATACGCCAAATAAATTGTAACATACTCTATACATGCCACAAGGGGCCTAAACTTCCAGCAAGTGTGCGTGAGCACGTTAGATAGGAGCGAGTGGAGATGAATAGTTTTTATGAATTGACGTGCTGTTGGAGTGTGAGCAAGGTAACATTTATGAAGAGTTTCAGGGAAACCTGTTATCTGGACTTGAGTCCTGGAGGTGGGAAGTACAGTGTCTGCACTCTGATGGAGGGGTGAGATATATTGCAGTTTTATAACTGTAGTGTCAGCACCCCTCTGGCAAGACAGTGACAGTGATGGAGAGAATGATAAAGAAAGTGTTTTTTTTCTTTTTCGGGTCACCCGGCCTTGGTGGGAAACGGCCGTTGTGCTAATAAAAAGAAATACGTCAGAGGTTACCAAGACACACGATAAAATAGTAATCGTTTATGATAGCACGTTTTGTAGTGTGTCTGGTGTGATGATAACATCAATGTTGTTAGTAGGCAGAGAGATAACATGTGGAGTAGAGAGCCTGCCAGGCTCAGAGATAACATGTGGAGCAGAGAGCCTGCCAGGCTCAGAGATAACATGTGGAGTAGAGAGCCTGCCAGGCTCAGAGATAACATGTGGAGCAGAGAGATTGTTTCTCACCACCACCAGAGACAACCTATTGTAAATGAGATATACCACTCACATGCTCAAGACCACGACCAGATCTATTTCTCAAGACAACAACCAAACCTGCTCGTCAAAACCACGCACAAACACACACACACACACAGGCTTTTCCCTCCCGCAGTGAATTAAGATTCACCTTTTATTTACAAATTTCCCACCTAGGAAATGGCTCCAACCTGGCACTGCAGACTCGAATTTTTTCCCGTCACTTAAAATATAAATATCCCACAACAACTCTTCACTCAGGCATATTAAACACAGCTCCTGATATGATACAGGAAGAACATGCAGGTGTCCAATCGTTATCTATTGATACAAATAAAAGGCTTTTAATACTATCAGTATTGTGTTTATCTACGATATTTCTGTCACCGTAAAAAAAATTCTTTCATATTTTGTGAATGTTTTTATCATTCTTTGGTAATCAATGTTCTGTGATGTCCAGGTTGATCATGTGAGGGAGTGACTTACTGTAGAGTTTCAGAGTAGAGAAGTGACTTACTGTAGAGTTTCAGAGTAGAGAAGTGACATACTGTAGAGTTTCAGAGTAGAGAAGTGACTTACTGTAGAGTTTCAGAGTAGAGAAGTGACTTACTGTAGAGTTTCAGAGTAGAGAAGTGACTTACTGTAGAGTTTCAGAGTAGAGAAGTGACATACTGTAGAGTTTCAGTGTAGAGAAGTGACTTACTGTAGAGTTTCAGAGTAGAGAAGTGACTTACTGTAGAGTTTCAGAGTAAAGAAGTGACTTACTGTAGAGTTTCAGAGTAGAGAAGTGACTTACTGTAGAGTTTCAGAGTAGAGAAGTAACATACTGTAGAGTTTCAGTGTAGAGAAGTGACTTACTGTAGAGTTTCAGAGTAGAGAAGTGACTTATTGTAGAGTTTCAGTGTAGAGAAGTGACTTACTGTAGAGTTTCAGTGTAGAAGAGTGACTTACTGGAGAGTTTCAGAGTAGAAGAGTGACTTACTGGAGAGTTTCAGAGTAGAAGAGTGACTTACTGGAGAGTTTCAGAGTAGAGAAGTGACTTACTGGAGAGTTTCAGAGTAGAAGAGTGACTTACTGGAGAGTTTCAGAGTAGAAGAGTGACTTACTGGAGAGTTTCAGAGTAGAAGAGTGACTTACTGGAGAGTTTCAGAGTAGAGAAGTGACTTACTGGAGAGTTTCAGTGTAGAGAAGTGACTTATTGTAGAGTTTCAGTGTAGAGAAGTGACTTACTGGAGAGTTTCAGAGTAGAAGAGTGACTTACTGGAGAGTTTCAGAGTAGAGAAGTGATTTACTGTAGAGTTTCACAGTAGAGAAGTGACTTACTGTAGAGTTTCAGAGTAGAGAAGTGACTTATTGTAGAGTTTCAGTGTAGAAGAGTGACTTACTGGAGAGTTTCAGAGTAGAGAAGTGATTTACTGTAGAGTTTCAGAGTAGAGAAGTGACTTACTGTAGAGTTTCAGAGTAGAGAAGTGACTTACTGTAGAGTTTCAGTGTAGAGAAGTGACTTACTGTAGAGTTTCATTGTAGAGAAGTGACTTACTGTAGAGTTTCAGTGTAGAGAAGTGACTTACTGTAGAGTTTCAGAGTAGAGGAGTGACTTACTGTAGAGTTTCAGAGTAGAGGAGTGACTTACTGCAGAGTTTCAGAGTAGAGGAGTGACTTACTCTAGAGTTTCAGTGTAGAGAAGTGACTTACTGTAGAGTTTCAGAGTAGAAGAGTGACTTACTGGAGAGTTTCAGAGTAGAGAAGTGATTTACTGTAGAGTTTCAGAGTAGAAGAGTGACTTACTGTAGAGTTTCAGAGTAGAAGAGTGACTTACTGGAGAGTTTCAGAGTAGAGAAGTGATTTACTGTAGAGTTTCAGAGTAGAAGAGTGACTTACTGGAGAGTTTCAGAGTAGAGAAGTGATTTACTGTAGAGTTTCAGAGTAGAAGAGTGACTTACTGTAGAGTTTCAGAGTAGAAGAGTGACTTACTGTAGAGTTTCAGAGTAGAGAAGTGACTTACTGTAGAGTTTCAGAGTAGAAGAGTGACTTACTGGAGAGTTTCAGAGTAGAGAAGTGATTTACTGTAGAGTTTCACAGTAGAGAAGTGACTTACTGTAGAGTTTCAGAGTAGAGAAGTGACTTACTGTAGAGTTTCAGTGTAGAGAAGTGACTTACTGTAGAGTTTCATTGTAGAGAAGTGACTTACTGTAGAGTTTCAGTGTAGAGAAGTGACTTACTGTAGAGTTTCAGAGTAGAGGAGTGACTTACTGTAGAGTTTCAGTGTAGAGAAGTGACTTACTGTAGAGTTTCAGTGTAGAGAAGTGACTTACTGTAGAGTTTCAGAGTAGAGGAGTGACTTACTGCAGAGTTTCAGAGTAGAGGAGTGACTTACTCTAGAGTTTCAGTGTAGAGAAGTGACTTACTGTAGAGTTTCAGAGTAGAGGAGTGACTTACTCTAGAGTTTCAGAGTAGAGAAGTGACTTACTGTAGAGTTTCAGAGTAGAGGAGTGACTTACTCTAGAGTTTCAGAGTAGAGGAGTGACTTACTGGAGAGTTTCAGAGTAGAGGAGTAACTTACTGTAGAGTTTCAGAGTAGAGAAGTGATTTACTGTAGAGTTTCAGAGTAGAGAAGCGACTTACTGGAGAGTTTCAGAGTAGAGGAGTGACTTACTGGAGAGTTTCAGAGTAGAGAAGTGACTTACTGGAGAGTTTCAGAGTAGCGGAGTGACTTACTGGAGAGTTTCAGAGTAGAGAAGTGACTTACTGGAGAGTTTCAGAGTAGAGGAGTGACTTACTGGAGAGTTTCAGAGTAGAGAAGTGACTTACTGGAGAGTTTCAGAGTAGCGGAGTGACTTACTGGAGAGTTTCAGAGTAGAGAGTGACTTACTGGAGAGTTTCAGAGTAGAGAGTGACTTACTGGAAAGTTTCAGAGTAGAGAAGTGACTTACTGGAGAGTTTCAGAGTAGCGGAGTGACTTACTGGAGAGTTTCAGAGTAGAGAAGTGACTTACTGTAGAGTTTCAGTGTAGAGGAGTGACTTACTGTAGAGTTTCAGTGTAGAGGAGTGACTTACTGTAGAGTTTCAGTGTAGAGGAGTGAGTTCTTGGAACCTCTGAAGGGTAATATTCGCCTCGTTCACCCATTAAGAACCTCTGCAGGGTAATATACGCCTCGTTCACCCATTAAGAACCTCTGAAGGGTAATATTCGCCTCGTTCATCCATTAAGAACCTCTGAAGGGTAATATTCGCCTCGTTCACCCATTAGGAACCTCTGAAGGGTAATATTCGCCTTCTTCATCCATTAAGAACCTCTGAAGGGTAATATTCGCCTTCTTCATCCATTAAGAACCTCTGAAGGGTAATATTCGCCTCGTTCACCCATTAAGAACCTCTGAAGGGTAATATTCGCCTCGTTCATCCATTAAGAACCTCTGAAGGGTAATATTCGCCTCGTTCATCCATTAAGAACCTCTGAAGGGTAATATTCGCCTCGTTCACCCATTAAGAACCTCTGAAGGGTAATATTCGCCTCGTTCATCCATTAAGAACCTCTGAAGATTAATATTCGCCTCGCTCACCCATTAAGAACCTCTGAAGGGTAATATTCGCCTCGTTCACCCATTAAGAACCTCTGAAGGGTAATATTCGCCTCGTTAATCCATTAAGAACCTCTGAAGGGTAATATTCGCCTTCTTCATCCATTAAGAACCTCTGAAGGGTAATATTCGCCTCGTTCACCCATTAAGAACCTCTGAAGGGTAATATTCGCCTCGTTCACCCATTAAGAACCTCTGAAGGGTAATATTCGCCTCGTTAATCCATTAAGAACCTCTGAAGGGTAATATTCGCCTTCTTCATCCATTAAGAACCTCTGAAGGGTAATATTCGCCTCGTTCATCCATTAAGAACTTCTGAAGGGTAATATTCGCCTCGTTCATCCATTAAGAACCTCTGAAGGGTAATATTCGCCTTCTTCGTCCATTAAGAACCTCTGAAGGGTAATATTCGCCTTCTTCGTCCATTAAGAACCTCTGAAGGGTAATATTCGCCTTCTTCATCCATTAAGAACCTCTGCAGGGTAATATTCGCCTTCTTCATCCATTAAGAACCTCTGAAGGGTAATATTCGCCTCGTTCACCCATTAAGAACCTCTGCAGGGTAATATACGCCTCGTTCACCCATTAAGAACCTCTGAAGGGTAATATTCGCCTCGTTCATCCATTAAGAACCTCTGAAGGGTAATATTCGCCTCGTTCACCCATTAAGAACCTCTGCAGGGTAATATACGCCTCGTTCACCCATTAAGAACCTCTGAAGGGTAATATTCGCCTCGTTCATCCATTAAGAACCTCTGAAGGGTAATATTCGCCTTCTTCATCCATTAAGAACCTCTGAAGGGTAATATTCGCCTTCTTCATCCATTAAGAACCTCTGAAGGGTAATATTCGCCTTCTTCATCCATTAAGAACCTCTGAAGGGTAATATTCGCCTTCTTCATCCATTAAGAACCTCTGAAGGGTAATATTCGCCTCGTTCACCCATTAAGAACCTCTGCAGGGTAATATACGCCTCGTTCACCCATTAAGAACCTCTGCAGGGTAATATACGCCTCGTTCACCCATTAAGAACCTCTGCAGGGTAATATTCGCCTCGTTCATCCATTAAGAACCTCTGCAGGGTAATATTCGCCTCGTTCACCCATTAAGAACCTCTGAAGGGTAATATTCGCCTCGTTCATCCATTAAGAACCTCTGAAGGGTAATATTCGCCTCGTTCATCCATTAAGAACCTCTGTAGGGTAATATACGCCTCGTTCATCCATTAAGAACCTCTGAAGGGTAATATACGCCTCGTTCATCCATTAAGAACCTCTGCAGGGTAATATTCGCCTCGTTCATCCATTAAGAACCTCTGAAGGGTAATATTCGCCTCGTTCATCCATTAAGAACCTCTGAAGGGTAATATTCGCCTAGTTCATCCATTAAGAACCTCTGAAGGGTAATATTCGCCTCGTTCATCCATTAAGAACCTCTGAAGGGTAATATTCGCCTTCTTCATCCATTAAGAACCTCTGAAGGGTAATATTCGCCTCGTTCATCCATTAAGAACCTCTGAAGGGTAATATTCGCCTTCTTCATCCATTAAGAACCTCTGAAGGGTAATATTCGCCTTCTTCATCCATTAAGAACCTCTGAAGGGTAATATTCGCCTTCTTCATCCATTAAGAACCTCTGAAGGGTAATATTCGCCTCGTTCATCCATTAAGAACCTCTGAAGGGTAATATTCGCCTTCTTCATCCATTAAGAACCTCTGAAGGGTAATATTCGCCTTCTTCATCCATTAAGAACCTCTGAAGGGTAATATTCGCCTCGTTCATCCATTAAGAACCTCTGAAGGGTAATATTCGCCTCGTTCATCCATTAAGAACCTCTGAAGGGTAATATTCGCCTCGTTCATCCATTAAGAACCTCTGAAGGGTAATATTCGCCTCGTTCATCCATTAAGAACCTCTGAAGGGTAATATTCGCCTTCTTCATCCATTAAGAACCTCTGAAGGGTAATATTCGCCTTCTTCATCCATTAAGAACCTCTGAAGGGTAATATTCGCCTTCTTCATCCATTAAGAACCTCTGAAGGGTAATATTCGCCTCGTTCATCCATTAAGAACCTCTGAAGGGTAATATTCGCCTTCTTCATCCATTAAGAACCTCTGAAGGGTAATATTCGCCTTCTTCATCCATTAAGAACCTCTGAAGGGTAATATTCGCCTCGTTCATCCATTAAGAACCTCTGAAGGGTAATATTCGCCTCGTTCATCCATTAAGAACCTCTGAAGGGTAATATTCGCCTCGTTCATCCATTAAGAACCTCTGAAGGGTAATATTCGCCTCGTTCATCCATTAAGAACCTCTGAAGGGTAATATTCGCCTCGTTCATCCATTAAGAACCTCTGAAGGGTAATATTCGCCTCGTTCATCCATTAAGAACCTCTGAAGGGTAATATTCGCCTCGTTCATCCATTAAGAACCTCTGAAGGGTAATATTCGCCTTCTTCATCCATTAAGAACCTCTGAAGGGTAATATTCGCCTCGTTCATCCATTAAGAACCTCTGAAGGGTAATATTCGCCTTCTTCATCCATTAAGAACCTCTGAAGGGTAATATTCGCCTTCTTCATCCATTAAGAACCTCTGAAGGGTAATATTCGCCTTCTTCATCCATTAAGAACCTCTGAAGGGTAATATTCGCCTTCTTCATCCATTAAGAACCTCTGAAGGGTAATATTCGCCTTCTTCATCCATTAAGAACCTCTGAAGGGTAATATTCGCCTCGTTCATCCATTAAGAACCTCTGAAGGGTAATATTCGCCTCGTTCACCCATTAAGAACCTCTGAAGGGTAATATTCGCCTCGTTCATCCATTAAGAACCTCTGAAGGGTAATATTCGCCTCGTTCATCCATTAAGAACCTCTGAAGGGTAATATTCGCCTCGTTCACCCATTAAGAACCTCTGAAGGGTAATATTCGCCTTCTTCACCCATTAAGAACCTCTGAAGGGTAATATTCGCCTCGTTCACCCATTAAGAACGTCTGAAGGGTAATATTCGCCTTCTTCACCCATTAAGAACCTCTGAAGGGTAATATACGCCTCGTTCACCCATTAAGAACCTCTGCAGGGTAATATACGCCTCGTTCACCCATTAAGAACCTCTGCAGGGTAATATACGCCTCGTTCACCCATTAAGAACCTCTGCAGGGTAATATTCGCCTCGTTCACCCATTAAGAACTTCTCCAGATTCCTGGGTTTCTCAACCTTTAAATCTGGTCAACATAATTTTCTTCATTGATGAGGTAGGATTGAGGGTTCTTATAGCATCAACAACGTTGATTGTGTGCTGCTTTTACCGTGTGTTAGCTGCATACTCCAGCTCGTCACCAGAAACACGCACTTAGTAAATGAGCAATAGGACGACGTTTCGATCGGTCTTGGACCACAATCAAATCCCAACTAAGAGAGCAACAGGCAAGGAAGGCCACGAGACAGAACAAGACAGTTATATATCCCTTATACTTAGGCTCGTTATGCCCTTCTAGCTTCATTATTTTTGTTGTCTAATTTGCATTTTCTTCTTCTTCTTCTTCTTCTTCTTCTTCTTCTTCTTCTTCTTCTTCTTCTTCTTCTTCTTCTTCTTCTTCTTCTTCTTCTTCTTGGGCTCTTCTCTCGTCTCCACGTTAGGTTTATTATCCAGCCACCACCCAGGGACGGAGGACAGGCTGCAGCACCCTCGTGCATTCATTGATCCTCGAGGATTTAGCGTTTCATATGTAATAAATATTGTAGCCAACTAGGCATCATAAAACAGTGTAGCCAACTAGGCATCATAAAACAGTGTAGCCAACTAGGCATCATAAAACATTGTAGCCAACTAACAATCATAAAACAGTGTAGCCAACTAGGCATCATAAAACATTGTAGCCAACTAGAACATAAGAACATAAGAGCATAAGAAAGGAGGCACATTGCAGGAAGCCTGTTGGCCCATACTAGGCATGTCCTTTACAATTCATCCCACTAACAAAACATTTGCCCAACCCAATTTTCAATGCCACCCAAGAAATAAGCTCTGATGTTGAAGATTGAGACACTTATGCAGCATATGGGAATCTTTATTCAGGAAACGTTTCGCCACACAGTGGCTTCATCAGTCCAATACAAAGAGGAAGGCGTAAGGAGAGGAGGAGAATGAGGTAATCAGTCCCTCAACCTGGAGTCGATGTGTTCAGTCCATCAATCTTGTAGAATTCTACAAGATTGACGGACTGAACACATCGACTCCAGGTTGAGGGACTGATTACCTCATTCTCCTCCTCTCCTTACGCCTTCCTCTTTGTATTGGACTGATGAAGCCACTGTGTGGCGAAACGTTTCCTGAATAAAGATTCCCATATGCTGCATAAGTGTCTCAATCTTCAACTTGTCGGTTTTTCAAACCATTCATCACAAGCTCTGATGTGCAAGTCGCACTCAAATCCAACCCCTCCCACTCATGTACT
>NC_091306.1:16799158-16816658 GCF_038502225.1 Cherax quadricarinatus | reverse complement strand
TTTTTAACTGACAAATACATTTGTTCTCTAGGCTTCCTTAACTTGTTAATCTCACTCCAAAACTTTTTCTTATTTTCAACAAAATTTGTTAATAACATCTCACCCACTCTCTCATTTGCTCTCTTTTTACATTGCTTCACCACTCTCTTAACCTCTCTCTTTTTCTCCAAATACTCTTCCTTCCTTGCATTACTTCTACTTTGTAAAAACTTCTCATATGCTAACTTTTTCTCCCTGTTTGTGTGCTCGGTGAAGACCTGTTTGTGTGCTCTCTGTGAATCTGAACCAGGATGCCCTCTCTTGAGCAACTTTACCAGCAGCTTAAAGAAGAGCTTAGGGTTGCCAAGCAGGAGATACGGCGATTAACGGAGGAGAACAAGAGGATTCGAAGTAATCCTCCTGTTGTGAGTCCCCAGGTTAAGAGGGGAGCTTGGTCAGTGGCCGCGGAACAAGGAACCAAGCTGAGGATCAAGAAGACTGTTGGAGAGGCAGAAACAACGAGGACCCAGAAGACTACTGTGGAAACTTTCAACCAATTTTCGGTGCTGCCTGACGAATATGGAAGCATTGGCTGACGTGAGTGAGACATCCCTGGAAACCCCAACGAAAACCATCGAGAACGTCTTGACGAATTCCACAAGTGAAGGTGTAGTGCTACCTAACGAATGTGAGTCGACTACTGGGAACATCACAACGGACGTCGCCAAGGAAGGTAAAAACATTGTTGTTGTTGGGGATAGCCAAATTAGATACATGGATAGGGCATTCTGCTTGAAGGATAGGAGTAGGAGGAAGAGAGTGTGTTTTCCTGGGGCTGGGATGAAGGATATTGTTAGCCGTCTGGATGACATCATGAGAGGTAATGGGAGCAATCCTATTATCTGTCTCAGTGCTGGAGGCAACCATGTTGGCAGACGTAGGAGTGAGGACCTGATTAGCAGGTATAGGTCAGCAATAGAGATAATTAGGAGGAAGGGTGGGAACCCTGTCATATGTGGTATTTTGCCAAGGAGAGGAGTTGGAAATAAATGGTTGTCCAGAGCAATTGGTGTCATTTGCTGGCTGGACAAATACTGTAAGGAAAATGAGGTAACATTCATTGACAACTGGGACCTCTTCTATGGCAGAAATGACATGCATGCCAGGGATGGGGTTCACTTATGTAGGTCTGGGGTGGGAGCACTGGCCAACGCAGTGGAGGGAGCTGTTAGGTCTTTAAACTAGGAATAGTTAGTGGTATGGGTTTTGGCGGGAAAACAGTGAAGTCACAGTGTAGTAATATGAGTACTAGGAGAACTAGTAATAGGCAAAATGAGGTGGATATTGGAAAGCCAGTGGCACTAATTGACAAGGACAGTAATAGGTTTAGTGGAATAACAGAAAGGAGCAGGAAGGGTAAAGAGACAGGAGGGTCCTTAAATATATGTTACACAAATAGTCGTAGTGCTAGGAATAAGATGGACGAGTTGAGACTAGTTGCTAGTGCAGGTAACATTGATGTATTTGTCTTAACTGAGACGTGGTTCAATATGAAAAATCGGGATATGCCTGCGGAATGTCACATTCAGGGTTTTAAATTGTTCCAAGTAGACAGAAGTATCGGGAAGGGTGGTGGGGTGGCATTGTATGTCCGAGATCGCTTGAACTGTTGCATAAAAACGGGTATTAAGTCTGAAGAAACACACACACAGTCTGTTTGGATAGAATTTTCAGAGGGGCATGAAAAATTGATTTTAGGTGTGATATACCGTCCCCCAAACTTAGATAGGGACCAGGGGAGACTACTATGGGAGGAAATTGTTAGGGCCACAAGGCACGATAATATAGTAATTCTAGGAGACTAACTTTAGTCATATTGAAGATGAACATCAAAATGGTATAAAATACCGACAGGTTGGTAGGTAAGACACAAAGGCAACAGTTAGGCAACTTTATTCCGAAACGTTTCGCCTACACAGTAGGCTTCTTCAGTCGAATACAGAAAGTAGGCAGGAACAGTAGAGATGTGAAGACGATGTAATCAGTCCATCACCCTTGAAGTCGTAGAATTTGAGGTTGTCAGTCCCTCGGCCTGGAGAAGTTCAGTTCCATAGTCAGGAACTATCTGAAGATCAAGCGAGAGTGCGTGGAATTCCCCACCATTCCTCCCCACTATTCCTCCCCACAATTCCTCATCACTATTCCTCCCCATCATTCCTCCACACTATTCCTCCCCACCATTCCTCTTCACCATTCCTCCCCACTATTCCTCCCCACCATTACTCCCCACCATTTCTCCCCACTATTCCTCCCCACCATTTCTCCCCACTATTCCTCCCCACCATTCCTCCCCACCATTCCTCCCCACTATTCCTCCCCACCATTCCTCACCACCATACCTCCCCACTATTCCTCCACACAATTCCTCCCCACCATTCCTCTCCACCATTCCTCCCCACCATTCTTCCCCATCATTCCTCCCCACTATTCCTTCCCACCATTCCTCCCCACTATTCCTCCCCAACATTCCTCCCCACTATTCCTCCCCACCATTCCTCCCCAATATTCTTCCCCACCATTCCTCCACAATTCCTCCCCACCATTCTTCTTCATCATTCCTCCCCACTATTCCTCCCCACCATTCCTCTCCACCATTCCTCCCACAATTCCTCCCAACTATTCCTCCCCACTATTCCTCCCAACTATTCCTCCCCACTATTCCTCCCCACCATTCCTCCCAACCATTCCTCCCCACCATTTCTCCCTACTACTCCTCCCCACTATTCCTCCCCATCATTCCTCTCCACCATTCCTCCCCACCATTCCTCTCCACCATTCCTACCAACTATTCCTCCCCACTATTCCTCCCCAACATTCCTCCCCACCATTCCTCTATAATTCCTCCCAACTATTCCTCCCCACCATTCCTCCCCACTATTCCTCCCCACCATTCCTCTCCACTATTTCTCCCCACTATTCCTCCCCACCATTCCACCGTACTATTCCTCCCCACAATTCCTACCCACTATTCCTCCCCACCATTCCTCCCCACCATTCCCCCCCACCATTCCTCCCCACCATTCCTCTCACTATTCCTCCCCACTATTCCTCCCCACCATTCCTCCTCACAATTCCTCCCCACTATACCTCCACACAATTCCTCTCCACCATTCCTCTCCACCATTCCTTCCCACTATTCTTCCCCACCATTCCTTCCCACTATTCCTCCCCACCATTCCTCTCCACCATTCCTTTCCATCATTCCTCCCCACCATTCCTCCCCACCATTCCTCCTCACTATTCCTCCCCACCGTTCCTCCCCACTATTCCTCCCCACCATTCCTCCCCACTATTCCTCCCCACCATTCCTCCCCACCATTCATCTCCACCATTCCTCCCCACCATTCCTCCCCACCATTCCTCCCCACCATTCCTACCCACTATTCCTCCCCACCATTCCTCCCCACCATTCCTCTCAACCATTCCTCCAAACTATTCCTCCCCACCATTCCTCCCCACTATTCCTCTCCACCATTCCTCCCCACCATTCCTCCACACAATTCCTCCCCACCATTCCTCCCCACTATTCCTCCCCACCACCCCTCACCACCATTCCTCCCCACCATTCCTCCCCACTATTCCTCTCCACCATTCCTCCCCACTACTCATCCCCACCATTCCTCGACATAATTCCTCCCCACCATTCCTCGACATAATTCCTCCCCACCATTCCTCTCCACCACTCCTCCCCACCATTCCTCCCCACCATTCCTCCCCACTATTCCTCCCCACCATTCCTCCCCACTATTCCTCCAAACCATTCCTCCCCACCATTCCTCCCCACCATTCCACCCCACTATTCTTCCCCACCATTCCTCCCCACTATTCCTCCACACCATTTCTGCCCACTATTCCTCCCCACCATTCCTCCCCACTACTCCTCTCCACCATTCCTCCCCACTACTCCTCCCCACCATTCCTCCACACAATTCCTCCCCACCACTCCTCTCCACCATACCTCCCCGCCATTCTTCCCCACCATTCCTCCCCACTATTCCTCCCCACCATTCCTCCCCACTATTCCTCCCCACAATTCCTCCACACAATTCCTACCCAACATTCCTCTTCACCATTCCTCCCCACCATTCCTCCCCACTATTCCTCCCCACAATTCCTCCACACAATTCCTCCCCAACATTCCTCTTCACCATTCCTCCCCACTATTCCTCCCCACGATTCCTCCCCACCATTCCTCCCCACTATTTCTCTCACCATTCCTCCCCACTATTCCTCCTCACCATTTCTCCCCACCGTTCCTCCCAACTATTCCTCCCCACCATTCCTCCCCACTATTCCTCCCCACCATTCCTCCCCACTATTCCTCCCCACCATTCCTCCCCACTATTCCTCCCTACCATTCCTCCACATAATTCTTCCCCACCATTCCTCACCACCATTCCTCCCCACAATTCTTCCCCACCATTCCTCCCCACTATTCCTCCCCACCATTCCTCCCCACTATTTCTCTCCACCATTCCTCCCCACTATTCCTCCCTACCATTCCTCCACACAATTCCTCCCCACCATTCCTCTTCACCATTCCTCCCCACTATTCCTCCCCACCATTCCTCCCCACCATTCCTTCCCACTATTCCTCCTTACTATTCCTCCCCACCATTCCTCACCACTATTTCTCCCCACCACTCCTCCCTACTATTCCTCCCCACAATTCCTCCCCACCATTCCTCTCCACTATTCGTCCCCACCATTTCTCCCCACCATTCCTCCCCACTTTTCCTCCCCACCATTCCTCCCCACTATTCATCTCCACCATTCCTCCCCACTATTCCTCCTCACCATTCCTCCCCACTATTCCTCCCCACCATTTCTCCCCACCATTTCTCCCCACCATTCCTCCCCACTATTCCTCTCCACCATTCCTCCCCACTATTCGTCCCCACCATTCCTCTCCACAATTCCTCCCCACCATTCCTCTCCACTATTCCTCCCCACCATTCTTCCCCACCATTCCTCCCCATCATTCCTCCCCACCATTCGTCCCCACCATTCCTCCCCACTATCCCTCCCCACCATTCCTCCACACCATTCCTCCCCACCATTCCTCCCCACCATTCCTCCCCACCAATCCTCCCCTCCATTCCTCCCCACCATTCCTCCCCAGTATTCCTCCCCACCATTCCTCCCCACCATTCATCCACACAATTCCTCCCCACCTTTCCTCTCCACCATTTCTCCCCACTATTCCTCCCCACCATTCCTTCCCACCATTCCTCTCCACTATTCCTCCACACCATTCCTCCCTACTATTCCTCCCCACCATTCCTCCCTATAATTTCTCTCCACCATTCCTCCCCAGTATTCCTCCTCACCATTCCTCCCACTATTCCTCCCCTCTATTCCTCCCAACTATTCCTCCCCACCATTCTTCCCCACCATTCCTCCCAACCATTCCTCCCCACTATTCCCCCACCATTCCTCCACACAATTCCTCCCCACCATTCCTCTCCACTATTGCTCCCCACTATTCCTCCCCACCATTCCTCCCCACCGCTCCTCCCCACCATTCCTCCCCCACCATTCCTCCCCACCATTCCTCCCACCATTCCTCCCACCATTCCTCCTCCATAATTCCTCCTCACTATTTCTCTCCACCATTCCTCCCCACCTTTCCTCCTCACCATTCCTCCCACTAATCCTCCCCACTTTTCCTCCCCACAATTCCTCCTCACTATTCCTTCCCAGTATTCCTCCACACAATTCCTCTCCACCATTCCTCTACACCATTCCTTCCCACTATTCCTCCCCACCATTCCTCCACAATATTCCTCCCCACCATTCCTCCCCACCATTCCTCTCCACCATTCTTCCCCACCATTCCTCCCCACCATTCCTCCCCACTATTTCTCCCCACCATTTCTCCCCACCATTCCTCTCCACCATTCCTCCCCACCATTCCTCCCAAATATTCCTCCCCACCATTCCTCCCCTCTATTACTCCCCACCATTAATCCCCACCATTCCTCTCAACCATTCCTGCCCACTATTCCTCCCCTCCATTCCTCCCCACTATTCCTCTCCACCATTCCTCCCCACCATTCCTACCCACTATTCCTCCCCACCATTCCTCCCCACTATTCCTACCCACCAGTCCTCAACACCATTCCTCCCCACCATTCCTCCCCACTATTCCTCTCCACCATTCCTCCACACTACTCATCCCCATCATTCCTCCATATAATTGCTCCCCACCATTCCTCTCCACCACTCCTCCCCACCATTCCTTCCCACCATTCCTCCCCACTATTCCTCCCCACCATTCCTCCCTACTATTCCTCCCCACCATTCCTCCCCTCCATTCCTCCCCACCATTCCTCCCCACTATTCCTCCAAACCATTCAGCCCCACTATTCCTCCCCACCATTTCTGCTCACTATTCCTCCCCACAATTCCTCCCCACCATTCCTCCCCACTATTCCTTTCCACCATTCCTTCCCACTACTCTTCCCCACCATTCCTCCATATAATTGCTCCCCACCATTCCTCTACACCACTCCTCTGCACCATTCCTCCCCACCATTCCTCCCCACTATTCCTCCCCACCATTCCTCCCCACGATTCCTCCCCACCATTCCACCCCACCATTCCTCCCCACCATTCTTCCCCACTATTCCTCCAAACCGTTCCGCCCCACTATTCCTTCCCACCATTTCTGCTCACTATTCCTCCCCTCCATTCCTACCCACCATTCTTCCCCACTATTCCTCCCCACCATTCCTCCCCACCATTCCTCCCCACTATTCCTCCAATCCATTCCGCCCCACTATTCCTCCCCACAATTTCTGCTCACTATTCCTCCCCACCATTCCTCCGCACTATTCCTCCTCACCATTCCTCCCCACTATTCCTCCCCACCATTCCTCCCCACTATTCCTCCCCACCATTCCTCCACACTATTCCTCCAAACCATTCCGCCCCACTATTCCTCCCCACCATTTCTGCTCACTATTCCTCCCCACCATTCCTCTCCACCATTCCTCCCCACCAACCCTCCCCACTATTCCTCCCCACTATTCCTCCCCACCATTCCTCCCACAATTCCTCACCACCATTCCTCCCCACCATTCATCCACACCATTCCTCCCCACTATTCGTCCCCACCATTCCTCCCCACTTTTCCTCCCCACCATTCAACCACACAATTCCTCCCCACCATTCCTCTCCACCATTCCTCCCCGCCATTCTTCCCCACCATTCCTCCCACTATTCCTTCCCACCATTCCTCCTCACTATTCCTCCCCACCATTCCTCCTCACTATTCTTCCCCACCATTCCTCCAGAATTCCTCCCCACCATTCTTCTTCACCATTCCTCCCCACTAATCCTCCCCACGAATCCTCCCCACCATTCCTCCCCACTATTCCTCCCCACCATTTGTCCCCACTATTCCTCCCCACCATTTCTCCCCACCATTCCTCCCCACTATTCCTCCCCACTATTCCTCCCAACTATTCCTCCCCACCATTCCTCCACACAATTCCTCCCCACCATTCCTCCCCACTATTCCTCCCCACCATTCCTCCCCACTATTCCTCCCCACCATTCCTCCCCGCTATTTCTCCCCACCATTCCTCCTTACTATTTCTCCCCACCATTCCTCCACACAATTCCTCTCCACCATTGCTCTTCACCATTCCTCCCCACTATTCCTCCCCACCATTCCTCTCCACCATTCCTCCCCACCATTCCTCCCCACCATTCTTCCCCACCATTCCTCCCCACTATTCCTCCCCACCATTCCTCCCCACTATTTCTCCCCACCATTCCTCCCCACTATTCCTCCCCACCATTCCTCCACAAAATTCCTCTCCACCATTCCTCTTCACCATTCCTCCCCACTATTCCTCCCCTCCATTCCTCTCCACCATTCCTCCCCACCATTCCTCCCCACCATTCCTCTCCACCATTCCTCCCCACCATTTCTCCCCACCATTCCTCCCCACTATTCCTCCCCACCATTCCTCCCCACTATTCATCCCCACCATTCCTCCCCACTATTCCTCCCCACCATTCCTCCCCTTCATTCCTCCCCACTATTCCTCCCCATCATTCCTCCCCACCATACCTCCCCACCATTCCTCCCCACCATTCCTCTCCACCATTCCTCCCCACTATTCCTCCCCACCATTCATCTCCGCAATTCCTAGTATTCCTCCCCACCATTCCTCTCCACCATTCCTCCCCACTATTCCTCCCCACTATTCCTCCCCACCATTCCTCCCCACTATTCCTCCCCACCATTCATGTACACCATTCCTCACCACCATTCTTCCCCACCATTCCTCCCCACCATTCCTCCACACAATTCCTCCCCACCATTCATCTGCACCATTCCTCCCCACTATTCCTCCCCACCATTCCTCCCCACTATTCCTCCCCACCATTCCTCTCCACAATTCCTCCCCCCATTCCTCCCGACTATTCCTCCCCACCATTCCTCCCCACTATTCCTCCCCACCATTCCTCCACACAATTCCTCCCCACCATTCCTCTACACCATTCCTCACCACCATTTTCCCCACCATTCCTCCCCACTATTCCTCCCCACCATTCCTCCACACAATTCCTCCCCACCATTCCTCCCCACCATTCCTCCACACAATTCCTCCCCACCATTCATCTCCACCATTCTTCCCCACCATTTCTCTCCACCATTCCTCCCCACTATTCCTCCCCACCATTCCTCCCCACTATTCCTCCTTACCATTCCTCCCCACTATTCATCCCCACCATTCCTCCCCACTATTCCTCCCCACCATTCCTCCCCATCATTCCTGCCCACTATTCCTCCCCATCATTCCTCTCCACCATACCTCCCCACAATTCTTCCCCACCATTCCTCTCCACCATTCCTCCCCACTATTCCTCCCCACCATTCATCTCCACAATTCCTACCCACCATTCCTCTCCACCATTCCTAACCACTAATCCTCCCCACCATTCCTCTTCACCATTCCTCCCCACCATTCCTCCCCACTATTCCTCCCCACCATTCCTCCCCACTATTCCTCCCCACCATTCCTCCACACTATTCCTTCCCACCATTCCTCCCCACTATTCCTCACCACCATTCCTCCACACAATTCCTCATCACGATTCCTCCACACAATTCCTCCCCACCATTCCTCTACACCATTCCTCACCACCATTCTTCCCCACCATTCCTCCTCACTATTCCTCCCCACCATCTCTTCCCGACCTGTCCCCCCACTATTCCTCCCCACTTTTCCTTTCCGCCATTCCTCCCCACCATTCCTCCCCACTATTCCTCCCCGCCATTTCTCCACACAATTCCTCCTCACCATTCCTCTCCACTATTCCTCCCCACCATTCTTCCCCATCATTCCTCCCCACCATTCCTCCCCACCATTCCTCCCCTCCATTCCTCCCCACTATCCCTCCCCACCATTCCTCCACACTATTCCTCCCCACCATTCCTCTCCACCATTCCTCCCCACCATTCCTCCAAATCATTCCTCCTCAGTATTCCTCCCCACCATTCCTCCCCACCATTCCTCCCCACCATTCTTCCCCACCATTCATCCTCACAATTCCTCCCCACCATTCCTCTCCACCATTTCTCACCACTATTCCTCCCCACCATTCCTTCCCATCATTCCTCCCCACTATTCCTCCACACCATTCCTCCCTACTATTCCTCCCCACCATTCCTCCCATCATTCCTCTCCACCATTCCTCCCCACCATTCCTCCCCTCCATTCCTCCCCATCATTCCTCCCCAGTATTCCTCCCCACCATTCCACCCCAAATTCCTCCACACCATTCTTCCCCACCATTCATCCTCACAATTCCTCCCCACCATTCCTCTCCACCATTTCTCCCCACTATTCCTCCCTACCATTCCTTCCCATCATTCCTCCCCACTATTCCTCCACACCATTCCTCCCTACTATTCCTCCCCACCATTCCTCCCCATCATTCCTCTCCACCATTCCTCCCCAGTATTCCTCCCCTCCATTCCTCCCACCATTCCTCCCCTCTATTCCTCCCCACTATTCCTCCCCTCCATTCCACCCCACCATTCCTCCCAACCATTCCTCCCCACTATTCCCACACCATTCCTCCACACAATTCCTCCCCACCATTCCTCTCCACTATTGCTCCCCGCTATTCCTCCCCACCATTCCTCCCCACCATTCCTCCCCACCGTTCCTCCCCACAATTTCTCCCCACCATTCCTCTCTCACTATTCCTCCCACCATTCCTCCTCTACCATTCCTCCTCCCTGTTTCTCCCCACCATTCCTCCTCACCATTCCTCTCCAATATTCCTCCCCACCATTCCTCCCCACTATTCCTCCTCACCATTCCTCCCCATCATTCCTCTCCACCATTCATCCCCACCATTCCTCCCCACCATTTCTCCCGACTATTCCTCCCCACAGTCCTCCCCGCTATTCCTCCCCACCATTCCTCCCCACCATTCCTCTCCACCATTTCTCCCCACCATTCCTCCCCACCATTCCTCCCCACTATTCCTCCCCACCATTCCTCCCCACTATTCCTCGACACCATTCCTCGCCACCATTCCTCCCTACCATTCCTCGCCACCATTCCTCCCCACCATTCCTCCCCACCATTCCTCCCCACTATTCCTCCCCAATATTCCTCCCCACCATTCCTCCCCACCATTCCTCCGCACTATTCCTCTCCACCATTCCTCCCCACTACTCCTCCCCACCATTCCTCCACGCAATTCCTACCCCCAATTCCTCTCCACAATTCCACCCCACCAATCCTCCCCGCCATTCCTCCCCCCTATTCCTCCCCATCATTTTTCCCCACTATTCCTCCCCTCCATTCCACCCCAGCATACCTCCTCACCATTCCTCCCCACCATTCCTTTCCACTCTTCCTCCCCACCATTCTTCCCCACTATTCCTCCCAAGCATTCCTCCACACAATTCCTCCCCACCATTCCTCTTCACCATTCCTCCCCACTATTCCTCCACACCATTCCTCCCCACCATTCCTCCCCACTATTCCTCGTCACCATTTCTCCCCACTATTCCTCCCCACCATTCCTCCCCACCATTCCTCCCCACTATTCCTCCCCACTATTCCTTCCCACTATTCCTCCCCACCATTCCTCCCCACCATTCCTCCACACAATTCCTCCCCACCATTCCTCCCCACCATTCCTCCCCACCATTCCTCCCCATTATTCCTCCCCACCATTCCTCCCTACTATTCCTCCCTACCATTCCTCTCCACCATTCCTCCCCACCATTCCTCCCCACAATTCCTCCCCACAATTCCTCCCCACCATTCCTCCATCACCATTCCTCCCCACCATTCCTCCCTACCATTCCTCCCCACTATTCCTCCCCACTATTCCTCCCCACCATTCCTCTCCACCATTCCTCCCCACTATTCCTCCCCACCATTCCTCCCCACTATTCCTCCCCACCATTCCTCCATCACCATTCCTCCCCACCATTCCTCCCTACCATTCCTCCCCACTATTCCTCCCCACTATTCCTCCCCACTATTCCTCCCCACCTTTCCTCTCCACCATTCCTCCCCACTATTCCTCCCCACCATTCCTCCCCACTATTCCTCCCCACCATTCCTCCCCACCATTCCTCCCCACTATTCCTCCCCACCATTCCTCCCTACTATTCCTCCCTACCATTCCTCTCCACCATTCCTCCCCACTATTCCTCCCCACCATTCCTCCCCACTATTCCTCCCCACCATTCCTCCATCACCATTCCTCCCCACCGTTCCTCCCTACCATTCCTCCCCACTATTCCTCCCCACTATTCCTCCCTACTATTCCTCCCCACCATTCCTCTCCACCATTCCTCCCCACTATTCCTCCCCACCATTCCTCCCCACTATTCCTTCCCACCATTCCTCCATCACCATTCCTCCCCACTATTCCTCCCCACCATTCCTCCCCACCATTCCTTCACACAATTCTCCCACCATTCCTCCCCACCCTTCCTCCCCACTATTCCTCCCCACCATTCTTCCCCACCATTCCTCCCCACCATTCCTCTCCACCATTCCTCCATCACATTCTTCTCCACTATTCCTCCCCACTATTCCTAACCACCATTCCTCCTCACCATTTCTCCCCACTATTCCTCCCCACCATTCCTATCCACCATTCCTCCCCACCATTCCTCCCCACTATTCCTCTCCACCATTCCTCCCCACTATTCTTCTCCACCATCCCTCTCCACCATTCCTCCCCACTATTCCTCCCCACCATTACTCCCCACCATTCCTCCCCACCATTGCTCCCCACTCTTCCTCCCCACCATTCCTCTCGATCATTTCTCCTCACTATTCCTCCCCACCATTCGTCTCCATTATTCCTCCCTACCATTCCTCCCCACTATTCCTCCCCACCATTCCTCCCCACTATTCCTCCCCACTATTCCTCTCCACCATTCCTTTTCACTATTCCTCCCCACCATTCTTCCCCACCATTCCTCCCCACCATCCCTCCCTACTATTCCTCCCCACCATTCCTCCCCACCATTCCTCCCCACCATTTCTCCTCACTATTCCTCTCCACCATTCCTCCGCACCATTCCTACCCACTATTCCTCCCCACCATTCCTCCCCACCATTCCTTCCCACTATTTCTCCCCACTATTCCTTCCCACTAGTCCTCCCCACCCTTCCTCCCTAGCATTCCTCCCCTCCATTCCTCCCTACCATTCCTCCCCACCATTCCTCCCACCATTCTTCCCCAGTATTCCTCCGCACCATTCCTCCTCACCATTCCTCCCCACCATTCCTCCCACCATTCCTCCTGACTATTCCTCCCCACCATTCCTCCCCACCATTCCTCCCCACTAGTCCTCCCCCACTATTCCTTCCCACTAGTCCACCCCACCCTTCCTCCCTACCATTCCTCTCCTCCATTCCTCCATACCATTCCTCCCCACCATTCCTCCCACCATTCTTCCCCAGTATTCCTCCGCACCATTCCTCCTCACCATTCCTCCCCACCATTCCTCCCCACCATTCCTCCCCACTATTCCTCCCCACTATTCCTTCCCACTAGTCCACCCCACCCTTCCTCCCTACCAATCCACTCCGCCATTCCTCCATACCATTCCTCCCCACCATTCCTCCCACCATTCTTCCCCAGTATTCCTCCGCACCATTCCTCCTCACCATTCCTCCCCACCATTCCTCCCACCATTCCTCCCGACTATTCCTCCCCACCATTCCTCCCCACCATTCCTCCCCACTATTCCTCCCCACTATTCCTTCCCACTAGTCCTCCCCACCCTTCCTCCCTACCATTCCTCTCCTCCATTCCTCCATACCATTCCTCCCCAC
Organism: Cherax quadricarinatus; assembly: GCF_038502225.1. Lineage (NCBI taxonomy): Eukaryota > Metazoa > Arthropoda > Malacostraca > Decapoda > Parastacidae > Cherax > Cherax quadricarinatus. The sequence continues at coordinate 16,803,276 of NC_091306.1, read as the reverse complement.
CATTCCTCCCACCATTCTTCCCCAGTATTCCTCCGCACCATTCCTCCTCACCATTCCTCCCCATCATTCCTCCCCACCATTCCTCCCACCATTCCTCCCGAGTATTCCTCCCTACCATTCCTCCCTATCATTCCTCCCATCATTCCCCCTATCATTCCTCCCCACCATTCCTCCCCACCATTCCTCCCCACCATTCCTCCCCACCATTCCTCCATCACCATTCCTCTCCTAGCGACAAATATTAATGGTTCATGGACTAATCGGTGAATGCACTTAGGTTGTGAGTCTTCGTCACGACTAGCGGACGTAGGATCGAGACTACATTGTTCCCGGCACTGTACGACGGCCCTTGCGGACTTAGCGCTGTACTTTAAGCAGCATTAATAATGATGTATATAAGAGAGAGAGAGAGAGAGAGAGAGAGAGAGAGAGAGAGAGAGAGAGAGAGAGAGAGAGAGAGAGAGAGACTATTGTCAATAAACATTGAATTTTGAGCACTGTGTGGAGATTCTAAAGAATTTCCATAACAGGGATAGCAAGGATAGGACTTAGGTGGGATAGAGAAGTGAGAACAGCTGGTGGATAGGCAGGGTGTGTGAGAGAGAGGTAAATAAAGTTAAGTGGCGTGACCACTTAGGGTGAGTTGTAGGTAAGTGGTTTATATGTCTCTGTGTGTATACGAGTATACTGAAACTCTTGGTTTATTTTAACAACCAACTCACTGTCGATAGATTTCAAACCTAACTAGGAAGAGACAGTTTATATCTCGACCTCTCTCAGTGTATGGATTAACACGCACACAACAAGAGGCCAGGCCTCGTCAGCGGATTCTGGAGCTACAACTCAACCCATATAAACTCAACTAGGTAACTGAAGTTGGGCAAATATATACACAGGGCCCTGACGAATTCAACTTGAAAATCTAAGGCAAAAAACGCCCATTTTCGTTAACTTTCGCAAGCGGAGCGTTCATCGTAGAAAATGGACGGGACCTTCCTCATGGGAGACTCATGTGGCAGTGGCGACGGACTGGAACTTCAAGGAGAGACTGATATATTCAAAATCTCCAATAGGTCTTTATTATTGGAGTCAAGGAAGCACTAGGTCAGCGAGAATTACACAGCCGCTGGAAAAGTGGGAGATAATCAGGTCTGAAGGTAGGAAGGGGAAGGTAGATCCAGTTACAGGTATTGAGAACACTTTGCTAGTAAAATGGCCAGTATAACAACCTACGAATGTATTCTGGCGAGTATATCTCTCTCTAGGCGTGTATACACAGAGAACAGCAGTATGTATATACAAAGAGGGTTGTATATCTCGGTGTATTCACAGTGAGTTTTCTTAAATCTCTTGTTCTAGAATTAAAATATTTTTGGTGGTGTGCAGATGACGCGTAGCATGAACGACCCTCGTGTGGTAGATAGGTTTTAAACCCAGTGCAGTAATAAACCAGTGACTTCGCGATGGCTAAGATGAACTATTTTTTAAGCTTCTACGAAAAATAAAAACCAATTTGTTACATAATCTGCTTATTTAGTAAGCTTGTGAAACAAGTAACTTCTTACGATGGAGCCGCCGAAGACAGTAACACAAAGACGAGTTTCAGACGTTGTTAACTAGGACAACGTTTCTTTTCGCTTTTTCAAATCTTGACTTGATAAACTCAAACAATATTTCAATAAAATATTTTTATACACAACCTGCGATTCCTTTATTAACTTTATCTGTGATGTTAATATCCTCAATGTACAACGTTGATGCAGAGTCAGATGGTTGATGACTTTGTTTAACAGGGGTAGATTGTGTGTGTGTACTCACCTAGTTGAGGTTGCGGCGGTGTGTGTGTGTATGTATGTGTGTGTGTGTGTGTGCGTTTATTTCATAAGAAAGCCGGAAACAGCAGTCTTGATTCACTCTTACTTAGTTTGTTTAAAACAGATTACCTGCGGCTAAAATAATCCTTTCTATACTTTCTTACAGAAGACAACAGAACAGATGAATACAGCTAGAGCCATCAACCGGAAACTGTGTATATAAAGAGTAATAACTAGGAAGATTCTAGTATCACTTAGAGACATATTACCAGGCTAAAGGGACGAGTTTGCATGCAAATGTTTTGAAACGGAGGAGTAAGCACGTAATCGATATAAAGATTTCCCCTCTTAGTTTGTAACGCAGAAAAAAAATATTTTTCCCTGTCTTCCCCTCTCTCTTCCCCTCTTTTTCTCCCTTCTTACCCCCCCCCCCTGTTTCCTCTCTCCCTCACGTGTCACCTGCTTCCTCTGCCTTGTTTTCCCCTCATTCTCTCTCTCTCTCTCTTCCCTTGCTTTGATTTTTTTTTACACAGGGTTTGACAAGGTTAAGGATTTCTAGCTTTATTGACAAGCTAATCCTAACTTTATTGGCAAACCAAGAGCTGTCTTCTAGGTCTTCTATCTCCTCTCTCTCCTTCTCTCTCCTCCTCTCTCTTCTCTCTCTCTCTCTCTCTCTCTCTCTCTCTCTCTCTCTCTCTCTCTCTCTCTCTCTCTCTCTCTCTCTCTCATTTTTTTACACAGGGTTTGACAAGATTAGGCTAACGAGCCCTAGCTTTATTGACAAGTTATTTACAAGTTAAGGATTCCTAACTTTATTGACAAGCTAAGAGCTGTTACCTACATCAATTCATTTGAAAGCATTTTTATTGTTATGAAACATACAAGTAGGGAACAGGATGAAGTTGGAGCCATCTGTGGACCAGCATTTTCATTTGATCAACTGACTTTAACTCGTTGACATCATTATGTTGTACGAATGTGTTCCATACTCGAGTCATCCTCTGGATAAATGTTCTCAGATGAAGTGATGTTCTGGAGAAGGGTACAGTCAGAGTGAAGTTGCTGCTTTCTGCCCGCCTTGTGGCATAGAAGCTTGCTTCTCGTTGTCCTCGAAGTGGATCCACTCTTTCTCTCTCTCTCTCTCTCTCTCTCTCTCTCTCTCTCTCTCTCTCTCTCTCGCCCTTTCATTTCCATCCTCCCACCTTTCCTCACCTCAACACAGAATCCCCTCCCATCTTAACCAAATATCCCCTACTCCTCTTCAACCAAACACCCCCTAGCCCTCTTTAATCAAGCGCCACCTCCCCCTCTATAATCAAGCACCCCCCACCTCTCTATAATCAAGCTCTCCCTCCCTTTTCCAAGCTCAACAATTCATTCTCTCCCTAACCCACAGCTTCTTCCCATCCCCAACCATGCACCCGTCTCCTCCCAACCACGCACTCACGTCTTCTACCCAACCACGCACCCTCCCCTCCCTCGCACACCCCGCCCCTCACATCCACGCAACCCCCTCCCCACGCACCCTACAATCAACTGGATACCACAAAAATGGGAATCTTTCTTCAAGCCTCTATAACTGACAGCTGAGGGGGAGGGGGTTAATGCAGGTGGGAGGGAGGAGTTGGGGTGATTGGGGAGAAGGGATGGGAGAGGTAGGGGAAGGGAGGGTAGGGGAGGTTTAGAGGAAGAGAAGGGAGAACAGGATAGGTAACAGTATCTTCCCTCACCATTGTGAGGCCAGGAAAATGATCCTCTCATCCCCACCTCTCCTCCACCCCCGCTCCCGCCACAGCCCTCGCCCCAGCCCTCACCATTGCAGACACGGTTCTCTCCCTCACTCCAGCCACGTTTCGGAGTATGATTTTGTGAGGTGTTGCTAGAAGCGGGATACTCTCCTCTGGGCCATCAACTTTCCCTCTGAACGGTCAGAAGGCCGCAGCACCTATCCAGCCACACCGGTACTAGGGAGGTCGACTCAACATACAAGCCATGTTTCTAGCTGGATAAGATGACACGTACGACAGTGGCTTTACATGTCATGTGTCGAACACAGGACACACGCCCAAGTATGTCAGTGTCAAATACAAAACAAATGCTACAACAGAGAGGTAATGTGTTGCACCTGCCAAGGACACCCACCTACTGCACTGTCATCCTTTCCTCACCATCTTCCCTCTTTACCTCGTCTAGTGAGGGAGCCACTGAGTGTGTGGGGCGTTGCACGAACTCCAGTATCCACGTACCAAACTTACAGTACCGTGACTCTCCACGACAAGTACCAGTCAATAGCAATTAAGGAGG
>NC_091306.1:16776658-16794158 GCF_038502225.1 Cherax quadricarinatus | reverse complement strand
CTTTAAACGTATAAGAGAAAATTTTAGAAAGGACTTAATTTTAAATGAGTTCTTGCTAATTGACCAGTTTTACATATTCGGCACGACATATATATATATATTATATATAATATATATATATATATATAATTATATATATATATTATATATATATATATATTATATATATATATATAAATCTATAGGGGAAGGATAGAGGGGTAGGGGTCGTCCTCGAAAGGGTTGGAAAGAGGGGGTAAAGGAGGTTTTGTGGGCGAGGGGCTTGGACTTCCAGCAAGCGTGCATGAGCGTGTTAGATAGGAGTGAATGGAGACGAATGATACTTGGGACCTGACGATCTGTTGGAGTGTGAGCAGGGTAATATTTAGTGAAGGGATTCAGGGAAACCGGTTATTTTCATATAGTCGGACTTGAGTCCTGGAAATGGGAAGTACAATGCCTGCACTTTAAAGGAGGGGTTTGGGATATTGGCAGTTTGGAGGGATATGTTGTGTATCTTTATATGTGTATGCTTCTAAACTGTTGTATTCTGAGCACCTCTGCAAAAACAGTGATAATGTGTGAGTGTGGTGAAAGTGTTGAATGATGATGAAAGTATTTTCTTTTTGGGGATTTTCTTTCTTTTTTGGGTCACCCTGCCTCGGTGGGAGACGACCGACTTGTTGAAAAAAAAAAAAAAAAAAAAAAAAAAAAAATATATATATATATATATATATATATATATATATATATATATATATATATATATATATATATATATGTATACCTCATACACTACATGTCTTTTCTCGCAGAGTATATGCATACCAAGAGGTACATTTTTTCTGAGCGTATATAGTGTGGCTTTTCAGTTTGTTTACCTGGATTTGTGTATGAAAATGTAAATATACCACACACTCTTTCGAGTATTTGGTGATAGTGGTGATAATGGTGGTAATAGTAGAGGTGTTGATTATAAAACTGATGACAGTGGTGATGGTGGTGGCTATAGTAATGGTGATAGCAGTGGGTTGTAGTGATAGTGGTAATAGTGGTTGATGTGGTAATGGTGATAGAAGTGGTGATTGCATTAATGGTGATTGTAAGGATGGCGTTGGATGAATTAGACACAGAAAACTTCTTCAGTCTAACTCAAAGCATGAGGACGAGCACATGTGCACAAGAACCAGTGCAGAGCTGCAGCAGTTGAAGAGGTGGCCACATGTGGGCGGCACCCACTAATGGAAGTACACTATGCCCATACTGAGGGAGAACACATTAGCAATAGATCTGTAGAAAGTATCCACTGTACCATGGCACCATGATGTTGCTGTGTTAGACAAGTATCATCAGTTGAGAGGTAAACAATACAGACACATGTTGATGAATAAGACACATGAACAAGACACATGTTGGTGAACAAGACACATGTTGGTGAACAAGACACATGTGCAACACCTGCGCGACTGTATTAGACTGTGTTATGTGCATGAACCTGTCGGTATTGTATGCTTTTGATGTAATGATAGTGGTGGTGGTTGTAATGGTGCTTGTTGTTTTGGTTGTTGTGGTGGTGCTTATGGTTGTGGTGGCGCTGGTGGTTGTGATGGTGGTGGAGGTGGTGGTAGTTGTGATGCTGGTGGTTGTTGTAGTGATTGTTGTGGTGGCTGTTGTGGTGGCGCTGGTGGTTGTGATGGTGGTGGAGGTGGTGGTAGTTGTGATGCTGGTGGTTGTAGTGATTGTTGTGGTGGCGCTGGTGGTTGTGATGGTGGTGGTGGTGGCGCTGGTGGTTGTGATGGTGGTGGAGGTGGTGGTAGTTGTGATGCTGGTGGTTGTAGTGATTGTTGTGGTGGCGCTGGTGGTTGTGATGGTGGTGGAGGTGGTGGTAGTTGTGATGCTGGTGGTTGTTGTAGTGATTGTTGTGGTGGCTGTTGTGGTGGCGCTGGTGGTTGTGATGGTGGTGGTTGTTGATAGTGATTGTTGTGGCTGGTGGTTGTTGTAGTGATTGTTGTGGTGGCTGTTGTGGTGGTGGTTGTGATGGTGGTGGAGGTGGTGGTAGTTGTGATGCGCTGGTGGTTGTGATGGTGGTGGAGGTGGTGGTAGTTGTGATGCTGGTGGTTGTTGTAGTGATTGTTGTGGTGGCTGTTGTGGTGGCGCTGGTGGTTGTGATGGTGGTGTAGTGAGTTGTGGTGGCGCTATGGTGGTGGAGGTGGTGGTAGTTGTGATGCTGGTGGTTGTTGTAGTGATTGTTGTGGTGGCTGTTGTGGTGGCGCTGGTGGTTGTGATGGTGGTGGAGGTGGTGGTAGTTGTGATGCTGGTGGTTGTTGTAGTGATTGTTGTGGTGGCTGTTGTGGTGGCGCTGGTGGTTCCCTGCTTAGCACTCCTTGCTTGGCTCCCTCAGCACGTACAGTCTCCCCACAATATTGTTGCTTGGTGTGGCTTGTTAGTGTGTGTCTGGCCACAGGTATCTTTCAGTAAAGGCATCTGGTAGGTAGGTAGGTGGCAGATTGTTGTAGGTTTTAGTTCTGTGGTAGACTGTGGCTGGGAGGTGGTAGATGTCAACGATAATGTTTAGATGGTTAGTTGGTTTGTTTATCGATTAGACAGTTGGTTGGTTTATTGATTCGTTGGTTGGTTTATTGATTGGTTCTTGGTTTATTGATTAGTTGTTGGTTTATTGATTGGTTGATTTATCGACTAGTTGGTTTATTGATTGGTTGGTTTATTGATTAATTGGTTGGCTTATTGATTGGCTGATTTATTAATTGGCAGGTTTTTATTGACTGGTTAATTTATTGATTGGTTGGTTTGACAGGTTGGCTGGTTTATTGATCGGTTGATTGCTCAGTTTGAATCTGTGAGAGAAAGACTTGCTAAATATGGAATGAAAAACAAAATATGAAACAAGGTCACGAAAAATAGCACTATACACAGTTATATATATAGGCACGATAAGCCTCTAGTCTGAAGAACTAGTGCGACCTGCGCCGAGGATACCTGGAATATACCTGGAGAGCGTTTCGGGGGTCAACGCCCCCTCGGCCCGGTCCAAGACCAGGCCTCGAGGTGGAGCAGGGTCTGATCAACCAGACTGTTACTGCTGGTCGTACGCAGATCGACGTACGAGCCACAGCCCGGCTGGTCAGGTACTGACTTTAGGTATCTGTCAGTTCCCTCGTGAGGACAGCCAGGGGTCTATTGGTAATCCTCCTTATGTATGCTGGGAGGCAGATGAACAGTCTTGGGCACCTGATATTGTGTCCTCTCTAGCGTACTCATGGTGCCCCTGCTTTTCACTGGGGGATGTTGCACCGTTTGCCGAGTCATTTGCTTTCGTGGGGACTGATCTGGGACTAGTGCTACTTTATTGTACAGTTCAGTCCACCAATCAGGAGGAAGTCCGTTTCCCCAACCAAGGTGACGTCATACCTGCTTTCCTGGCTGGGAGGCAGACTCTCTCCTACTCTGGTTGAAACCACGTGTCGCTTTGAGTGGTTTTGGTTGTCTCATTAAACTGTTAATATCTTAACCTCGTAAATATTGTAAATAAGTAGTGAAGGAATGCAGTCGAGAGAGATACGTGATAATATACTCATGGAAAATCCTAGAGAGATTAGTACCAAACTTGCACACGAAAAACACTCCCTATGAAAGCAAAAGACTCGGCAGGAGATGAATATTTCCCCAATGAAAAGCTGGGGCGCCACGAGTACACTGAGAGACAAGTGTCCGGGGCCCAAGACTGCTCAACTGCCTCCCAGCATACATAAAGGGGATTACCAATAGACCCCTGGCTGTCTTCAAGAAGGCACTGGGTAGGCACCTATAGCCAGTACCTGATCAGCCGGGCTGTGGTTCGAACGTCAGTTTGCGTGCGGCCAACAGTAACAGCCTAGTTGATCAGACCCTGATCCACCACGAGGGCTGGTCTCAGACCGAACCGCGGGGGGCGTTGACCCCCCGAAACCCTCCCCAGGTATGAGTAAAGGAATCCACCCCTGTTGTGTTTGTCTTGCCCTTGTGTAGTTGAGCGTTGTAAATTTCTGACTTTATTTACGGTCAGGTGCTAGAGGCCTTGAAAAACTACTTGTGTTAATAATAACTGGGAATCAGCTGTACTAACAAGGGTAGTAGTGGAGACTACATAGCATGTACACTTCAGTCTGGGGAACACAAAGTGGTCATTGCAGTGATATATAATCCACCACAGAACTGCAGGAGGCCAAGAGAGGAATATGAAGAGAGCAACAGAGCAATGGTGGACACACTTGCTCAGGTGGCAAGAAGAGCTCACTCCAGCAGAGCAAAGTTGCTGGTTATGGGGGATTTCAACCACAGGGAGATTGACTGGGAAAACCTGGAGCCACATGGGGGTCCCGAAACATGGAGAGCCAGGATGTTGGACGTGGTGCTGGAAAACCTCATGCACCAACATGTTAAGGACACTACCAGAGTGAGAGGGGAGGATGAACCAGCAAGATTGTGTTCACCCTGGGCAGCTCAGATATTGAGGACATCAAGTATGAGAGTCCCCTAGGAGCTAGCGACCACGTGGTTCTGTGCTTTGAATACATAGTAGAGCTGCAAATGGAGAGAATAACAGAAGTTGAATGGGAAAAGCCTGACTATAAAAGAGGGGACTACATAGGGTTGAAGAACTTCCTGCGGGAGGTCCAGTGGGACAGAGAACTGGCAGGAAAGCCAGTAAATGAAATGATGGAATATGTAACAACAAAATGCAAGGAGGCAGTGGAAAGGTTTATTCCCAAGGGCAAAAGTAACAACGGGAAGACCAGAACGAGCCCCTGGTTTACCCGACGGTGTAAGGAGGCAAAAACAAAGTGCAATAGAGAATGGAAAAAGTACAGAAGGCAGAGAACACACGAAAATAGGGAGATTAGTCGCAGAGCCAGGAATGAGTACGCACAGGTAAGGAGGGAGGCCCAGCGACAGTATGAAAATGACATAGCATCGAGAATCAAGACTGACCCGAAACTGTTGTATAGCCACATCAGGAGGAAGACAACAGTCAAAGACCAGGTGATCAGATTAAGGACAGAAGGTGGAGAACTCACAAGAAATGATCAGGAGGTATGTGAGGAGCTGAACAGGAGATTTAAGGAAGTTTTTACAGTAGAGACAGGAAGGGCTGTGGGAAGACAGCACAGAAGGGAACATCAAGAGGGAATATACCAACAAGTGTTGGATGACATACGAACAACTGAGGAGGAGGTGAAGAATCTCTTAAGTGACCTTGACACCTCAAAGGCGATGGGACCGGACATCTCCCCATGGGTCCTTAGAGAAGGAGCAGAGATGCTGTGCGTGCCTCTAACCACAATCTTCAACACATTCCTTGAAACTGGGCAACTACCTGAGAAATGGAAGACAGCTAATGTAGTCCCCATATTTAAGAAAGGAAACAGAAACGAGGCACTAAACTACAGACCTGTGTCTCTGACATGTATTGTGTGCAAAGTCATGGAGAAGATTATCAGGAGGAGAGTGGTCGAACACCTGGAAAGGAACAAGATTATAAATGAAAACCAGCATGGGTTCATGGAAGGCAAATCTTGTATCACAAACCTCCTGGAGTTTTATGACAAGGTAACAGAAGTAAGACACGAGAGAGAGGGGTGGGTAGATTGCGTTTTCCTAGACTGCAGGAAGGCCTTTGACACAGTTCCCCACAAGAGATTAGTGCAGAAGCTGGAGGATCAGGCGCACGTAAAAGGGAGGGCACTGCAATGGATAAGAGAATACCTGACAGGGAGGCAGCAACGAGTCATGGTACGTGAAGAGGTATCACAGTGGGCGCCTGTTACGAGCGGGGTCCCACAGGGGTCAGTTCTAGGACCAGTGCTATTTTTGATATATGTGAACGACATGATGGAAGGAATAGACTCTGAAGTGTCCCTGTTCGCAGATGATGTGAAGTTGATGAGAAGAATTAAATCGGACGAGGATGAGGCAGGACTGCAAAGAGACCTGGACAGGTTGGACATGTGGTCCAGCAACTGGCTTCTCGAATTCAATCCAGCCAAATGCAAAGTCATGAAGATTGGGGAGGGGCAAAGAAGACCGCAGACAGAGTATAGGCTAGGTGGACAAAGACTACAGACCTCACTCAGGGAGAAAGACCTTGGGGTGACCATAACACCGTGCACATCACCGGAGGCACACATCAACCAAATAACCGCTGCAGCATACGGGCGCCTGGCAAACCTGAGAATTGCGTTCCGATACCTTAATAAGGAATCGTTCAAGACACTGTACACTGTGTATGTTAGGCCCATACTGGAGTATGCAGCACCAGTCTGGAACCCACACCTGGTCAAGCACGTCAAGAAGTTAGAGAAAGTACAAAGGTTTGCAACAAGGCTAGTCCCAGAGCTCAAGGGAATGTCGTACGAGGAAAGGTTAAGGGAAATTGGACTGACGACACTGGAGGACAGAAGGGTCAGGGAAGACATGATAACGACATACAAGATACTGCGGGGAATAGACAAGGTGGACAGAGATAGGATGTTCCAGAGAGGGGACACAGGGACAAGGGGTCACAACTGGAAGCTGAAGACTCAGACGAGTCACAGGGACGTTAGGAAGTATTTCTTCAGTCATAGAGTTGTCAGCAAGTGGAATAGCCTAGCAAGTGAAGTAGTGGAGGCAGGAACCATACATAGTTTTAAGAAGAGGTATGACAAAGCTCAGGAAGCAGAGAGAGAGAGGATCCAGTTGCGATCAGTGAAGAGGCGGGGCCAGGAGCTGAGTCTCGACCCCTGCAACCACAATTAGGTGAGTACAATTAGGTGAGTACACACAGATACAGACACACACACACACACACACAGATACAGACACACACACACACACATACACACACACAGACACACACACACACACACACACACACACACACACACACACACACACACACACACACACACACACACACACACACACACAGATACAGACAAACACACACACGCATACACACACAGAAAAAAAAATATATGGTGGGGACTTGCAGGAACCAGGGATCAGATGAGAATGGTTCTGGTAGGAACGAGTGGATGGAGGAGCAGTGGAAAAGGATGGAACAAGAGTGGGAGAGAAAATTAGGAGAGCTTTCTGAAAAAATGGAGACAGAGCTTTCTGTGAAATTAGAAGAGAGGCTAGAGAAGGAGAAGAATAATTGGGAGGCACAAGCAGAAACTGCAATAACCAGGATAAGGGTCCTAGAAGATGAGGTAAACAGGCTGAAACAAGTTACATGGGCACTGACCAGAGAAGACACAGCATATGAAGCTGAGAGGCTGAACAGGAAGGAGGGAGATATTAATTATGCTAAGGCCATATCAACCTGCCAAGAAGGGCCAAGGAGTGAAAGGGGAGAGCAGCTGGGTGCAGGTGGAGAGGGGGTTAGGTCAAATGCAGAGGAACAACAATGCTACCAAGAGCCACTGGAAAAAAACAAGGGAGAAAATGACCATGTACAGACAGGAACCAGAGTCACAGAGGGAGAGGCAATGGGAGGAGGAAAGGACTAAATCAGTGTTTATCCACAGGTTTCAGGAGAGAGAGGAAAGGACACACACTGAAAGACGGCAGGCAGAAAGAAAGGAGATTGAGAACATCATCAAGGAAATAGGTGAAGAAGACATGGACGAGATTGTAAATTTTCAGAGAATAGGGGGGGGGGTACTTCAAGGGGAGAAAACGACCGATCAAGCTGATTCTCAGGACAGAAACAGTATGGAACAGGATCCTCCAAGAGAAACCGCGGTTGAAATACTCAGAAAAGTACATGAGGGTGTTCCTAGACAGAGACAGAACACAAACAGAATGACAGCAGCTGAGGAAGAAGACAAAAAAGCGAAAGGAGCTACGAAGGAGACAAGGATCGAACCAGCAGAGGTCAATCAGAGCAGAACAGAGCAGCAAGTGCAAGCACATGCAGAATTATCCTCAGAACACCATCCCAACACGAACTACAATCCACACTCACAGCTTCCACCCAACACCCATCTATAGAATCCCACAGTATGCTACCAGGTCTCCCACCCTCACAGGCCCCCCAAACCACAGTGTTGGAAAGGAAACTGAAGGTATGGTACACAAACGTTGATGGAATAACAAATAAGTGGGAGAAGTGGCCCGAAAGAGTCAAAGAGGCATCACCAGACATCATAGCTCTCACAGAAACCAAGCTAACAGGAATGATAACAGATGCCATATTTCCAACGGGTACCAGATCTTGAGGAAAGACAGAGGTAACAGGGGGGGGAGGAGTGGTACTGTTGATCAAAAACCAATGGAATTTTGATGAGCTGGAGAGAGGAGACAGCAGAAAAGCAAGCGATTACATAGCGGCAACACTTCACTCTGGAGGTCCCAAGGTGGTAATTGCAGTGATGTGTAACCCACCACAGAACAGCAGGAGGCCAAGGCAAGAGTAGCAAGGCAATAGAGCGATGGTTGACACACTGGCTGCAGTGGCCAGAAGAGCTCATGCATGAAGGGCAAAGCTCCTGATCATGGGCGACTTTAACCACAAGGAGATCGATTGGAAGAACTTGGAGCCACATGGGGGCCAAGATACATGGAGGGATAAGATGATGGAGGTGGTACTGGAAAACTTCATGCACCAACACGTAAGGGACACTACAAGAGAGAGAGGAGAGGATGAACCAGCAAGACTGGACCTAGTATCCACCTTGAGTAGTGCAAATATTGAGGACATCACATATGAAAGACCCCTTGGGGCCAGCGATCATGTGGTTTTAAGCTTCGAATACACAGTAGAGCTACAAGTGGAGGGGGAAGCAGGAAGGCCAGGACGAATGAAGCCAAACTACAAGAAAGCTGACTACACGGGAATGAGGAACTTCCTGAACGGGGTTCAGTGGGACAGAGAACTGGCAGGGAAGTCAGTTAATGAGATGATGGAATATGTAGCAACAATGTGCAAGAAGGCTGAGGAGAGGTTTGTACCCAAGGGTAACAGGAATAATGAAAAAGCCAGGATGAGCCGCTCTATGGTTCACCCAAAGGTGCAGGGAGGCAAAAACCAAATGTTCTAGGGAATGGAAGAAATAAAGGACCCAGGAGAATAAGGAGAGCAGCCGTAGAGCCAGAAATGAATATGCACAGATAAGAAGGGAGGCCCAACGACAATATGAAAACGACATAGCAGCAAAAGCCAAATCTGACCCAAAACTGCTATACAGCCACATCAGGAGAAGAACAACAGTCAAGGACCAGGTAATCAGGCTAAGGAAGGAAGGAGGAGAGACAACAAGAAATGACTGTGAAGTATGTGAGGAACTCAACAAGAGATTTAAAGAAGTGTTCACAGAGGGGACAGAAGGGGCTCCAGAAAGACAGAGAGGTGGGGCACACCACCAAGTGCTGGACACAGTACACACAACCAAGGAAGAAGTGAAGAGGCTTCTGAGTGAGATAGATACCTCAAAGGCAATGGGGCCGGATAACATCTCTCCATGGGTCCTGAGAGAGGGAGCAGAGGTGCTATGTGTACCCCTAACAACAATATTCAATACATCTATCGAAACAGGGAGATTGCCTGAGGCATGGAAGACAGCAAATGTAGTCCCAATCTTTAAAAAAGGAGACAGATATGAAGCACTAAACTACAGACCAGTGCCACTAACATGTATAGTATGCAAAGTCATGGAGAAGATTATCAGGAAAAGAGTGGTGGAACACCTAGAAAGGAATGATCTCATCAACAGCAGCCAACATGGTTTCAGGGACGGGAAATCTTGTGTCACAAACCTACTGGAGTTCTATGACATGGTGACAGCAGTAAGACAAGAGAGAGAGGGGTGGGTGGATTGCATTTTCTTGGACTGCAAGAAGGCGTTTGACACAGTTCCACACAAGAGATTAGTGCAAAAACTGGAGGAGCAAGCAGGGATAACAGGGAAGGCACTACAATGGATCAGGGATTACTTGTCATGAAGACAGCAGCGAATCATGGTACGTGGCGAGGTGTCAGAGTGGGCACCTGTGACCAGCGGGGTCCCACAGGGGTCAGTCCTAGGACCAGTGCTGTTTCTGGTATTTGTGAACGACATGACGGAAGGAATAGAATCCGAAGTGTCCCTGACTGCAGATGACGTGAAGTTGATGAGAAGAATTCATTCGATCGAAGACCAGCCAGAACTACAAAGGGAGCTGGACAGGCTGCAGACCTGGTCCAGTAATTGGCTACTGGAGTTCAACCCCACCTAATGCAAAGTCATGAAGATTGGGGAAGGGCAAAGAAGACTGCAGACGAAGTACAGTCTAGGGGGCCAGAGACTACAAACCTCACTCAAGGAAAAAGATCTTGGGGTGAGTATAACACCAGGCACATCTCCTGAAGCGCACATTAACCAAATAACTGCTGCAGCATATGCGCGCCTAGCAAACCTCAGAACAGCATTCCGACATCTTAATAAGGAGTCATTCAGGACCCTGTACACCGTGTACGTTAGGCCCATATTGGAGTATGCGGCACCAGTTTGGAACCCACACCTAGCCAAGCACGTAATGAAACTAGAGAAAGTGCAGAGGTTTGCAACAAGACTAGTCCCAGAGCTAAGAGGTATGTCTTACGAGGAGAGGTTAAGGGAAATCAACCTCACGACACTGGAGCACAGGAGAGATAGGGGGACATGATAACGACATGCAAAATACTGAGAGGAATTGACAAGGTGGACAAAGACAGGATGTTCCAGAGATGGGACACAGCAACAAGGGGACACAGTTGGAAGTTGAAGACACAGATGAATCACAGGGATGTTAGGAAGTATTTCTTCAGCCACAGAGTAGTCAGGAAGTGGAATAGTTTGGAAAGCGATGTAGTGGAGGCAGGATCCATACATAGCTTTAAGCAGAGGTATGATAAAGCTCAAAGTTCAGGGAGAGTGACCTAGTAGCGATCAGTGAAGAGGCGGGGCCAGGAGCTTGGACTCGACCCCTGCAACCTCAACTAGGTGAATACAGACACACACAGACACACACACACACACATACACACAGACACACACACACACACACACACACACACACACACACACACACACACACACAGACACACAGACACACTCAGACACACACAGACACACTCAGACACACACAGACACACAGACTACTCAGGCATGAGGAACTTCCTTCAAGACATTCAGTGGGAGAGGGAACTGACAGGAAAACCAGTACAAGAAATGATTGACTATGTAGCAACAAAATGCAAGGAGGCAGAGGAGAGGTTTGTTCCCAAGGGAAACAGAAATAATGGGAAGAACAGAACGAGTCCTTGGTTCACCCAAAGGTGTAGGGAGGCAAAAACTAGGTGTACTAGAGAATGGAAAAGGTACAGAAGACAGAGAACTCAGGAAAATAAAGAAATCAGCCGAAGAGCCAGAAACGAATATGCACAGATAAGAAGGGAGGCTCAGAGACAATATGAAAATGACATAGCATCAAAAGTAAAGACTGACCCGAAGCTGTTGTACAGCCACATCAGGAGGAAAACAACAGTCAAGGACCAGGTAATCAGACTGAGGAAGGGTGATGGGGAATTCACAAGAAACGACCGAGAGGTATGTCAGGAGCTCAACACAAGATTTAAAGAGGTATTTACAGTGGAAACCAGTAGGACTCCAAGAAATCAGAACAGGGGGGCACACCAGCAAGTGCTGGATGAGGTACATATAACCAAGGAGGAGGTGAAGAAGCTGCTATGCGAACTTGACACCTCAAAGGCGGTGGGACCAGACAACATCTCTCCATGGGTCCTTAAAGAGGGAGCAGAGATATTCTGTGAGCCATTAACAAAGATCTTCAACACATCATTTGAAACTGGGCAACTCCCTGAGGTATGGAAAATGGCAAATGTAGTCCCAATTTTTAAAAAGGGAGACAGACATGAGGCACTAAACTACAGACCTGTATCTCTAACGTGTATAGTATGCAAGGTCATGGAGAAGATCATCAGGAGGAGAGTTGTGGGGCACCTGGAAAGAAACAAGTGTATAATTGACAACCAGCACGGTTTCAGGGAGGGAAAATCCTGTGTCACAAACCTACTAGAGTTTTATGACAAGGTGACAGAAGTAAGACAAGAGAGAGAGGGGTGGATCGACTGCGTATTTTTGGACTGCAAGAAGGCTTTCGACACAGTTCCTCACAAGAGGTTACTGCAAAAGCTAGAGGACCAGGCACACATAACAGGAAAGGCACTGCAATGGATCAGAGAATATCTGACAGGGAGGAAACAACGAGTCATGGTACGCGACGAGGTGTCAGAGTGGGCGCCTGTGACAAGCGGGGTTCCACAGGGGTCAGTCCTAGGACCTGTGCTGTTCTTGGTATACGTGAACGACATAACGGAAGGGATAGACTCAGAAGTGTCCTTGTTTGCAGACGATGTGAAGTTAATGAGAAGAATCGAATCGGACGAGGATCAGGCAGGACTACAAAGAGATCTGGACAGGCTACAAGCCTGGTCCAGCAACTGGCTCCTTGAATTTAACCCTGCCAAATGCAAAGTCATGAAGATTGGGGAAGGGCAAAGAAGACCGCAGACACAATATAGTTTAGATGGCCAAAGACTGCAAACCTCACTCAAGGAAAAAGATCTGGGGGTGAGTATAACACCGAGCATATCTCCTGAGGCGCACATCAATCAGATAACTGCTGCAGCATACGGGCGCCTGGCAAACCTACGGATAGCGTTCCGAAACCTCAGCAAGGATTCGTTTAAGACTCTGTACACCATCTACGTCAGGCCCATACTGGAGTATGCAGCACCAGTTTGGAATCCACACCTAGTCAAGCACGTCAAGAAATTAGAGAAAGTGCAAAGGTTTGCAACAAGACTAGTCCCAGAGCTACGGGGATTGTCCTATGAAGAAAGGTTGAGGGAAATCGGCCTGACGACACTGGAGGCCAGGAGGGTCAGGGGAGACATGATAACGACATATAAAATACTGCGCGGAATAGACGAGGTGGACAAAGACGGGATGTTCCAGAGATGGGACACAGACACAAGAGGTCACAATTGGAAGTTGAAGACTCAGATGAATCAAAGGGATGTTAGGAAGTATTTCTTCAGTCATAGAGTAGTCAGGCCATGGAATAGCCTAGAAAGTGATGTGGTGGAGGCAGGAACCATACATAGTTTTAAGGCGAGGTATGATAGAGCTCATGGGGCAGGGAGAGAGAGGACCTAGTAGCAATCAGCGAAGAGGCGGGGCCAGGAGCTGTGACTCGACCCCTGCAACCACAAATAGGTGAGTACAAATAGGTGAGTACACACACACACACACACAGACACACACACACACACACAGACACACACACACACAGACACACACAGACACACACACACACACACACACACACACACACACACACACACACACACACACACACACACACACACACACACAGACACACACACACACACACACACACACACACACACACACACACACACACACACACACACACACACACAGACACACACACACACACACACACACACACACACACACACACACACACACACACACACACACACACTCAAGCGTTGATGGGGGCCCACACACTCTTCATAAAACGCGTGTGAAAGAAAAGTGACAAACCACGCATAACAATGTCGCGAAAATACACAGAATAGCGAAGTTAAGGTGAAAAAAACTCCCATTATCCGGCCGTCAAACACACACCTCCCACACTCCGCCAGTCACCCCACACCTGCTACACCCACACCTGCACCCAGCTACACCCACCCCCACGGATACACCCACGCTGGGTGATGGGTGTAGCCTCTACAGGAAGTGGGTAAGACAATCACTCGTGTTTTCAAATTTTTGGAGATTTTACAAGTGAGGTTCGTTATATCGGGGTTGAGAGACACAGGCGTAAGCCACATGGGCACGTGGCTGTGGGCCGGGAGCTGTTGATAACCCAGGCGGGGGTAGAGCCCATGGTGGTGGTGTAGTGTTGTTGGTAGTGGTGGTGGTGGAATGGTGGTGTTGGTGTGGTGGTGGCATTGATAGTGGTGGTGTGATGCTGGTGTTGGTGGTGTGGTGGTGGCAGTGGTGTAGTGGTGGTAGTAGTGTGGTGGTGGTGATTGTGTGTTAGTGGTGGTGTTGTGGTGGTGGTTGTGGGGTGGTGATGTGGTGATGATGTGGTGGTGGTGATTGTGTAGTGGTGGTTGTGGGGTGGTGGTGTTATGGTGGTGGTGTTATGGTGGTGGTTGTGTGGTGGTGGTGTTATGGTGGTGGTGTTATGGTGGTGGTGTTATGGTGGTGGTGTTATGGTGGTGGTTGTATGGTGGTGGTGGTGGTGTTGGTATAGTTGTGGGTAGAGGCAATATTACCGATGGTGGTGATAGCGATGGTGGTGACTCTTGTGATGATTCTCTTTTACTGTGACGGCGAATTGTTCTGTTCTGTTCTATTCACATTGGCAGGAAAATCCATAGAAGAAAACACCTTTACCATAACTCGCAACCTGTCTCTCTTTCCAGAAGGTCACAAACATAAGAACATAAGAACATAAGAAAGGAGGAACACTGCAGGAGGCCTGTTGGCCCATACTAGGCAGGTCCTTTACAATTCATCCCACTAACAAAACATTTGCCCAACCCAATTTTCAATGCCACCCAAGAAATAAGCTCTGATGTGAAAGTCCCACTCAAATCCAACCCCTCCCACTCATGTACTTATCCAACCTAAATTTGAAACTACCCAAAGTCCCAGCCTCAATAACCCAACTAGGTAGACTGTTCCACTCATCAACTACCCTATTTCCAAACCAATACTTTCCTATGTCTTTTCTAAATCTAAACTTATCTAATTTAAATCCATTACTGCGGGTTCTCTCTTGGAGAGACATCCTCAAGACCTTATTAATATCCCCTTTATTAATACCTATCTTCCACTTATACACTTCGATCAGGTCTTCCCTCATTCTTCGTCTAACAAGTGAATGTAACTTAAGAGTCTTCAATCTTTCTTTATAAGGAAGATTTCTAGTGCTATGTATTAATTTAGTCATCCTACGCTGAATGTTTTCTAACGAATTTATGTCCATTCTGTAATATGGAGACCAGAACTGAGCTGCATAATCTAGGTGAGGCCTTACTAATGATGTATAAAGCTGCAGTATGACCTCTGGACTTCTGTTGCTTACACTTCTTGATATAAATCCCAGTAATCTATTTGCCTTATTACGTACGCTTAGGCATTGCTGTCTTGGTTTAAGGTTGCTGCTCACCATAACCCCCAAGTCCTTTTCGCAATCTGTATGGCTAAGTTCTACATCATTTAACTTATAAGTACTGAGGTAGGGCACTCCCAAGCTTCAGAACCTTGCATTTATCTACATTGAACTGCATCTGCCACTTTTCTGACCAAGAATAGAGTTTGTTTAAATCCTCCTGAAGTTCCATAACATCATCACTATCCCGCTTGAAACATGCACACACTGTACATCCCTGCACTGGAATCCCTTCACAGATGTTCCATTGCTCGCACTCTAACAACACAACGAATCCCGAGAAACTATTTGTCCCCACCCACACCTAACACTGGCGTGACTTGTGGTTGGTAAAACACTCACCACTCACGACCTGACCTTCACACTCTCCTTCAAACCTTTCCTGGAGTTGGTATAAAAATTTATTAATATTTTATTAATTTTTATTAATGTTTTGACGATTTTTACCCCTGGAAACTTCTCAGTCTTGTCTCAGAGGCTGTGGGTCCCCAACTAGCACTAGAGGTGGAGAGAGAGAGAGAGAGAGAGAGAGAGAGAGAGAGAGAGAGAGAGAGAGAGAGAGAGAGAGAGAGAGAGAGAGAGAGAGAGAGAGAGAGAGAGAGAGAGAAAGAGAGAGAGAGAGAGAGAGAGAGAGAGAGAGAGAGAGAGAGAGAGAGAGAGAGAGAGAGAGAGAGAGAGAGAGAGAGAGAGAGATTTTGAACAGTAGAGACACAGAGGCTAACAGTTTCCTGAACAGTCTCAGAAGAAATTTAAAAAAAATATAATGGTGTAGCAAGACGGGTTCAAACTTGCCTCGCAGCATGGTGTCAGTCACCTGGCCTGATTTGCAACTGTCCGTGTCTGAGCCTGGTCAGTGACTCCGGCTACGATCCATCACCTGCTAGTGATTTTTTGGTACAAGTTTTTAAAAAAAATTGTTTGTAAGTTATTGGCCCTTTCCCAGCGAGGCAGGGTGACCCCTCCCCCCCCCCCCAAAAAATAGAAACACTTTCAAAATCTCTCAATGTGGCAATTTATATTTGCTTCTGAGGAAAAACACAAATGATGAGGGACTCTTGAGAGCATGATGGTAATGCAGGAGCTGTGGTAAGCAAGAATGGAAGAGTGTTGGAACCTGGGGATAGAATACACATTCTAGATTTGAAATAGGACTCCAATATGTCTATGAAGAATCACGTAGTAAATCTTGTAAGGAAGGCAGCCAAGAAATTAACATCACTAAGGTGTGTCTCGTACCTGCTCGACAGCAGAAGCCGCAAGACTCTGTACAAGGCACAAGTATGATCCCATCTTGAGTATGCTCCATTTTCTTGGATTGTCTGTCCCTCGTCTCATATATGACTCCTGGGCAGGACAGAGAACCCTGCAAGACAACTCATCTCTCGCCTGGACCCAGCTTGGATGGATCAGCCATTTCAACAGAGCCTTAAGGCCAGTGGATGGCCAGTGCTATCAAGGTTCCACCTTTAGTTCCATTTCACGAACAGCGAGGAGACAGCTTCCATACCACAAGACGGGCAGCAAACAGCAACTTCACTTTGGCTGTACACTTTTCAAGAACATAACCTAATTTAGCACAAGTTCGAACATCATGTTCGAACGTTTGCTAGACTCGAGTCTAGAACATGTTCGAACAACCGAAAAATATTGTCAATTCACTAAAATAAAGTCAATTGACCAAACGGTATTTGTGGCTCCAGCATCACCTTGTTCCATATTAGTATATTTTGTAATAATAAAAATGTAATAAGGATAATGCTAGTGAAGATTATTTAAAGACATGAGGTAGGTAACAGTTCCTAGATTGTAAATAAAGACGTGAGGTAGGTAACAGTTTCTAGCTTGTAAATAAAGACATGAGGTAGGTAACAGTTTCTAGCTTGTAAATAAAGACATGAGGTAGGTAACAGTTCCTAGCTTGTAAATAAAGACATGAGGTAGGTAACAGTTTCTAGCTTGTAAATAAAGACATGAGGTAGGTAACAGTTTCTAGCTTGTAAATAAAGACATGAGGTAGGTAACAGTTCCTAGCTTGTAAATAAAGACATGAGGTAGGTAACAGTTTCTAGCTTGTAAATAAAGACATGAGGTAGGTAACAGTTCCTAGCTTGTAAATAAAGACATGAGGTAGGTAACAGTTTCTAGCTTGTAAATAAAGACATGAGGTAGGTAACAGTTTCTAGCTTGTAAATAAAGACATGAGGTAGGTAACAGTTCCTAGCTT
>NC_091306.1:16724158-16764158 GCF_038502225.1 Cherax quadricarinatus | reverse complement strand
GAAATGAGGAATGGTGAGAAGGGGAGGGAGGAAGATTGAATAAAGGAAAGGGAGGGAGAGAGGGATGAAGGGAGAATGCGCGTAACTAGAGAGGGAAGATGCAAAGGAATAGGGAGATGAGCAGAGTGGAATAGGGGAAGCAGCAGGAGAACAGAAAGAAGAAAAGGAGGAATAATTAATTAAAGGTAGAACGCAGGGAGAGAGGGAGGGGAATAAAGGGAAGGGAAGGTGAGGGAAAAGGAACAGTGAGAGAGAGCGAGAGGAAGGGAGCAGGGAGATAGAACGGAAGGTAGGAGAGGGGACTGGCTGGTAGGGAAGGGAGGGTGAGGGGATGGAAGCAGGGGGAGAGGGGAGGGTGACTGGATGGAAGCAGGGGGAGAGGGGAGGGTGAGGGGAGGAAACAGGGGGAGAGGGAGGGGAGAGGTGAACATAATAACATAATATTGTCAGTGTCAGCTGCTGGTTTACGCTGGTCGAGGCAATGTTGTCAGAGAGTAAATTAGTTTGAGTCATTATCTTGTGGTGTTGATCGTCTTATCTTCTGAACGTCACGCGAGGCACCACAAATGCTCTAAAAAAACAATAACAACGATGAAGATGAAATGCGAACATAAACCTCTGTCTTTCCACCTCAACATAGATTGCGTGTTCTGCCTTTTATGTTGTGGCTGTCGCCTGTAACTAGCTGCTCTGGGTCTGTTGTATCCGTCTGTTCTTCATGTTTATGGATCCGTCTCTTTTGCAGGACTCATGGAAAGTGCAGTCTACTCACTTCTCTCTTCCCTGGTTTATACATACGTGTGCTACTGGTGGACCTCTAGCAGGTTTTGGGACAGGATCAACTCTTTCTGGATCCGTGTCTGTGGAACTTCTTCTCTCAAGGTACTCCACCACTTTCTTATGATTATCTTCCCAATTACTCTTCTGTGACCCGCCTTGACTGCTGGGACTACATTCACTCTTTTCCAGAGTTCTGGCAATATCCACATTTCCATCAACTTGTAGATATTTGCTAGTGGTTCACACAGTGTTTCTTCTCCTCGCAGAATCCACAGTGACATATTTTCAGGTCTCGGTACTGTTCTTGTGTCTAGGTCCTTCACTGGCTTTTTTTGCTTACTTCTCAGACATTGGTTTATCTTCTCTCGTGGTTCCTCCTGTGTATTCCTGAATGGTTTTTACTGTTTCTAACAGTATTTTTTTAGTGCATTTAGGCATTCGTATTCCTTTTAAAATCTTACAATGCAGTATTTTTTCTTTATATCATTTGTTATGACTGTGTAACAGTTGCTGTTTTGATTCAGACTTTTCTGCTGTGCCACACATACACTGTCGCTTCCGAGAGGTAGGCTGTATGCCCAGGATGCTGCAGGCATCTCCTCCCAGAGCAGCAACAGCGAGTGTCTGGAAAAGAAAGCTCGTGTTTATGGAGGTCATTCGTTTCTCTGTCGGGTTTGTCACCTAACTCTTCATCTCACTTGTGTATATTCATTCCTGTCTCTTCTACTCGCTGCCTCATGTTCTGACAACCTTCTTGTCTCAAGTGTTTCTGGTCTATGTTTTTCTTTTCAGCTATAGATATACCGTTGACTTTTTTTCTGTTTTTCCCATTGACGTTTTTTCATTTCGGGTATAGACTTTCCATCCTCTTCCATGCATTTGCTAGTTAGGCACTTTTATTATATTACTTGTTGTCTATCCTCTCGTTTGCCTTTCCTACCGGACAAAGTTCACGACCTCTCTCACCCCAACACAGTTTCATTTGATAAATGAGATACAATGTGCAACATTTGAGAATCATTATTCTGGAAACATTTCCTCAGCCAGTGGCTTTTTCAGTCCAATGCAGAGAAAGGTGGAAGACGAAGAGGAGCTTGAGGTAATCAGTCCCTGAACTTGGAGGGTTGATTACCTTAAATTCCTTTTCATCTTCCACCTTTCTCTGCATTGCACTGAGGAACCCACTGGCCGGCGAAACGTTTCCAGAATACAGATACCCAAGTGTTGCACAAGGTTATCCTTTATCAACTTGTTGGTTTTCTAAGCCACTTAGTCACACAGTTGAACCTGCTGTAGTCTGGTGCGTCCCACCACCCTCTCTCTCTCCCCCCTCCCACGTTAATCTCCACCACAAGGAAGGTGAAGCTCTCTCCAGCCTCCACGGATGAAGAACCAATCATTAGCCTCAAGAAACCTCCCATCGATGGGTGTTCCACTTCAGGTCACCTTCTACCAGGTCACCTTCTACCGGGTCACCTTCTACCAAGTCACCTTCTACCAGGTCACCCTCTACCAGGTTAGCTTTTACCGAGTCACCTTCTACCAAATCACCTTCTACCAGGTCACCTACCAGGTTACCATTTGCCAGACTACCTTCTACCAGGTTACCTTCTACCAGGTCACCTTCCACAGGTCACCTTCTACCAGGTTGTTGAACCTGAGGACTGTTTGGTCTCTCACATGCGGTGGCTTCTCGTACACTGGTATCTTCGGTGTCAGATAAGTTAAAATTGAACACTGGCTCCAGCCTGGCAGGTATACGAAGCTCTCATCGTAGCTTAATTATAGCTTTTATCGACTTAGTCTATTATGTGTCCAGTTCTCCATATATATAGTGGTTCTCTCAGCCTCTGTTGTTAATGTTGAACTCTACTCACAACAGCTTGTCTTGCTGTTGTGGGCTCTTCCTCTCTAATTCGTTGTTTGTGTGCACTAGAGAGAGAGCTAGAGAGAGCTAGAGAGAGAGAGAGAGAGAGAGAGAGAGAGAGAGAGAGAGAGAGAGAGAGAGAGAGAGAGAGAGAGAGAGAGAGAGACAGAGAGACAGAGAGACAGAGAGACAGAGAGAACGTGTGCATGTGCGTGTGCTTGTACACACAAGCCATCAACTTAGAGTAGCGTATCAACAAAGCCATACTTATCCCCTTCTCACCACGCCAAATCCCTCCCACAACACTGCCACCCACCACTACCAACCACTACCCACCACCATCGGCAACCACTCACCACCAACCACAAACTTCACCTCAGCTCCCCAAAAATCTCGGTAATAACTTCCACCACGTCATTTGCACTGCAGAAATCAATCAGAGACGATCACAATCCCTTATTCTGGGCGCCTGGCAAGGGAGGACAATACCAGCCTCTGGTGCGCGGGTGGCTACCATTGTTTTAGGTCAATGAAATGTATTCCTTGCGGACCCCAGGACAAATGGACTATGTGGAATTGTTCACGGAATCCGATGTGGACTCACTCCTCTCCATTCCGAGGTGTTTCTCTCGTAGATTGCGACTCTCGAAGTGTGTTAGACAACACATGTATGAGTGTAAGACTGGCTGCGCTTAATTAATTTATGGCTAAGACAATGGTTTTCACTCCGGACCTGCTCGTCTATAGACTGTCCGGCTAATTCAGTGCTCCTTTAACAGTATTTGGAATACGTTCGTCCCCCTCTCCGATTCCCGACAGTGAAAATCTGTGTGAATGACATTCAGGGGCAATCTGGGGAAGTGCATTGGTGGTGCGCGGATCTAAATAACACACTGGAGCCCACATAAACAAAACAATGAACCAACTCTATTGGGAGTTTGGGCCAAAATTAGTTTGAGAGGAGACCATTCTCTCTCCTGTGTGACACTTTGTTCCCACTCACAATGAGGCCCCTTCTATTAACAATGTGCCAATGTTAGTATAAATATTTTTCCTCTCTTTCAGCAAGAAACAATGTTTTATTTTATAAATTACTTTTATTTAATGCTGTTGCTGAAATTTCCAAGATGGGCGTCTTGGGAGCTGGAAGGGAGGGAGAAGACTGGAGGGGATGGAGTTAACTGAAGGACGGAGGGAAGGAGATGATTGGAGGGGGTGGAAGAGTTAAAGATGGGGTTGAGAGCACTCTTGATGAGTTAGACAGTCAATGGAGTGTCGTATGAGTGTAATTACCATTTTATAGTTGCAAAAACAGAGCTGTTGGGCTCAAGGCGTTCTGTCGTCAGTATATGCAGTTACAGAAGGAAAGTTATGCTCGTGGTGTCGCGTCTTCAGTGCTACAAGAGATCTTACCTACAGTGTCCTTTCCTAAGTGTTTGCAGTTACCAGGGCAGCGTTGTATTCCAATAATAATTCTTTCATCCAAATTTTAACAGATTTATGGTAGAAGTGACACATTTTACTTCCTGTGACCGAACATTCATTTAAGTTGACAGGTACTGTCAAGCATTCAGGGGATCTGATCAATGCGCCAAGCATACATCAGAACAGCAAATTGGCCACTTCAATCGTATCTTCCCTATTCGCAAGTGTTCCCATGATGCAAGACATCAAACGTCATCGGCGAAAGATCACTGACTACCTTGACCTTCCAGTCACAGCCAGGGATTTTATTGACTTAACTGAATTATGTATTAATTTCAACAGCTTTTCCTATGGTAGTCCTGTGTACAAACAGTGTGTTTTGAAATGACGTTGGGATCCCTCATCAGCACTCTGCTGGCCAACCTGTACATAGAGCACCTGGAAGCAAGAAGAAATTCGCTGCTTTAATTCCCGACAACGGGACCTCTCTGTGATAGCGCTCAGGAGATTCAGCATCACTAATCTACACCATACCCTGTGGATATTGTCCCAAGAAATATGTAGGGAAAACAGGTAGAAATCTTTCGATCTGACTGAACGAACATCGAAACGCCAGCTACAGAGACGACTTAAGGTACGTTTGTGTTCTCCACAAGGACTCCACGGGACATTTGATTAATTGAAACGATGCGCAGATCGTCCTCACAGAACAAGATTGTAGACACCGTCGCCGACACCATAGAACATAATACTGGAAGCGACAAAATTTCGAAAACATCAGCATACATGACAATCAACCAGGCAAAGCACTTCCTACCTAACAACACAAACACAGGAGACACACGACCTCACTGTACCTCTCATCTCAAATATGTCATTCTTCAGGTCACCATGTGTCACTCAGACCATTCTGCGTCTATATATACTGTCTTATTAACCCTTGTATGTTAGAAGCTAACAAGGTCCCAGGACCGAAACGTTTCTAATAAGTATGTCCTAGTATTTTCTCAGGTATTTTATTCAACCAGTTTGTCGGTATCAGTTACCAAAGTTATACCTGTGCTAACAATACCCGTGGGTAGGATCGGTTAGTGTGCATGAGGAGGCTCGGATAGTGAGGGTAGAATCGGGTAAGGCTTGAGGAGGATCGGGTAGCGTGTGTATAAGATTGGATGGTGTATGAGGATGATTAAGTAGCGTGCATTTAGGATCGGGTAGTGTGTGGAGAGAATATCAGGTAGTGATTGAGGAGAATCGGCCAGTTCGTGAGGAGGATCGGGTAATGTTTGAGGAGGATCCAGGAGTGTTACTATCCCTTTACATGACCGCCAGCGCAGCCTTTTGTCTTCAGCCGTAATAGGCTGGTGAAAATGAGAGTTTGGCGTGTTTCTGGTAGTAGTGGTGATGGTGGTGGTGGTGCTGGTAATGCTGGTGGTAGCGGTGGTGTTGCTGTTGTTATTGCTGCTAGTAGTACTGTTGTAGTTCCTGTTAGTGCTACCATTGTTATTACTGCTAGTGATACTGCTGTTAGTAGTACTGTTGTAGTTCTTGTTAGTGCTACCATTGTTATTACTGCTAGTGATACAGTTGCTATTGCTGCTAGTGCTACTGCTGTTATTGCTAGTACTACTGCTGTTATTGCTTCTAGTGTTACTGTTGTTATTGCTGCTAGTGTTGCTGTTGCTATTGCTGCTAGTGTTACTGTTGTTATTGCTGTTAGTTTTACTGTCATTGCTGCTAGTGTTACTGTTGCTATTGCTGCTAGTGTTATTGATGCTAGTGTTACTTTTGTTATTGCAGCTAGTGTTACTGCTGTTATTGCTGCTAGTGCTACTTCTGTTATTGCCGCTAGTGTTACTGTTGTTATTTGCTGCTAGTGTTACTGCTGTTATTGCTGCTAGTGCTATAGTTGTTATTGCTGCTAGTGTTCCTGTTGTTATTGCTGCTAGTGTTACTTTTGTTATTGCTGCTAGTGTTACTGTTGCTATTGCTGCTAGTGTTACTGCTGTTATTGCTGCTAATGCTACCGTTGTTGTTGCTGCTAGCGTTACTGTTGTTATTGCTGCTAGTGCTGCTGTTGTTATTGCTGGTAGTGTTACTGCTGGTATTGCTGCTAGTGTTACTGTTGTTATTGCTGCTAGTAATACTATTGTTATTGCTGCTAGTGCTACTGTTGTTATTGATGCTAGTGCACTTTTGTTATTGCTGCTAGTGTTACTGCTGTTATTGCTGCTAGTTTCACTGTTGTTATTGCTGCTAGTGCTACTTTTGTTATTACTGCTAGTGTTACTGCTGTTATTGCTGCTAGTGCTACCGTTGTTATTGCTGCTAATGTTACTGTTGTTATTGCTGCTAGTGCTAATGTTGTTATTGCTGCTAGTGTTACTGTTGCTATTTTGCTAGTGTTACTGCTGCTATTTCGGCTAGCGTTACTGTTATTGCTGCTAGTGGTACTGCTGTTATTGCTGCTAGTGTTACTGCTGTTACTGCTGCTAGTGCTACTGTTGTTATTGTTGCTAGGGCTACTGTTGTTATTGATGCTAGTGTTACTTTCGTTATTGCTGCTAGTGTTACTGCTGTTATTGCTGCTAGTGCTACCGTTGTTATTGTTGCTAGGGCTACTGTTGTTATTGATGCTAGTGTTACTTTCGTTATTGCTGCTAGTGTTACTGCTGTTATTGGTGGTGGTATTACTGTAGTATTGCTGCTAATGTTACTGTTGTTATTGGCGCTAGTGCTACTGTTGTTATTGCTGCTAGTGTTCCTTTTGTTATTGCTGCTAGTGTTACTGTTGTTATTGCTGTTAGTGTTACTGTTATTGCTACTAGTGCTACTGTTGTTATTGATGCTAGTTTTACTGTTGTTATTGCCGCTAGTGTTATTGCTGTTATTGCTGCTAGTGTTACTGTTGTTATTGCTTCTAGTGTTACTGTTATTGCTTCTAGTGTTACTGTTATTGCTGCTAGTGTTATTGTTGTTATTGCTGCTAGTGTTACTTTTGTTATTGCTGCTAGTGCTAATGTTATTGCTGCTAGTATTACTTTTGTTATTGCTGCTAGTGCTACTATTGTTATTGCTGCTAGTGTTACTGTTGTTATTGCTGCTAGTGTTACTGTTGTTATTGCTGTTAGTGTTACTGCTGTTATTGCTGACGAATGATCAAGCCTGACTGACGAACGCGAAATTTGTGCCCCATATAAAACTATAAATAATAGTAAAAATAATAATAATAATAATAATAATAATAATAATAATAATAATAATAATAATAATAATAAAGAGGGGAATAAATCAGTTGAATATTCTGGGTAATGTATATGTTGAAGAATTAGACAACTGTGCAGCATCTGTGTATCTTTATTTCTAGACGTTTCGCCATCCACATGTTTCACACATGTCTAATTCGTCATCTTGTCGGTATTATTTACCAATCATGTAGAGTGTGTATGGTAGAGTTATTAATGAAAGAATTTTGGGTAAAACAGAGAGCAGGATCGCAGATGAACAAGGAGGTCTTAGGAAGGGTAGGAGGTGTGGAGACCAAGTGTTAACATTGAAGTATATAAGTGATCAGTGTTTGGATAAAAGTAAGGAAATTTTTACTGCATATATGGGTTTAGAAAAGACATGTGATAGGGTGGATAGTGGAGCATTGTGGCGGATGATGCAAATGTATGGAATAAGTGGAAGGTTAAAGCAGTAGAGAGTGGATAGCGAGGCTCAGATTAAGATACATGTTAGAGAAAATTATTTTCCAGTTAAAGTAAGCTTTTGACAGGGATGTGGAATGTCACCGTGGTTGTTGAACACATTTCTAGATGGAGATGTAAAAGAAGGAGCCCCAGGGTGCTGGGAGAGGTGTGGGGTTAAAAGATATTGAATCTTAAACAAAGTGGGAGTTGTTGCAGTTGCTTTATGCCGATGACACAGTTCTTTTTGGAGATTCTGAAGAAACGTTGCAAAGGTTCACAGACGAATTTGGGAGTGTATGAAGAAAAAAAATAAAAGTGAACATAGGCAAGAGCAATATGGTGAGAGTATTAAAAATCTAAGGAATGGTGTGGGATTTCTCTGTAAAAAAAAAAAAAAAACTGCATTTGTGATCACAGTGGAGGCCAAGGCTAACCTTCTTATGGTGAAAATATACTTACGTAGAGCCAGTTGATCCAGTTGTTAACACTCTGGTCCGCTAGTTTTAAGACTCGCCTGCCATAGGTTCGAGTCCCACTCGTTATATAATCTAATAAAGCAATGGAAGATTGGATATCAGATTAGAGGGAGGCAGTTTGGAGGAAGTAAACGTCTTCAAATATTTTTGGGAGTGGACTTGTCGGCGAATGGCTCTGTGAGAGATGAAGTGAACTATAGAACTGACAAAGGGAAAAAGATGGGTGGTGCCCATGGCGGCGAATGGGGAGGGTACCAGAGTATAGTGGTACCAACACTTTTACATGGGTGTGAAGCATGGGTTTTAAACGCTACAGTGTGGAGGAAGATGGAGGCAGTGGAGATGTCGTGTTTGAGAGCAATGTGTGGAGTGAATTTTGTACAGAAAATTTGGAGTTTGGAGATTAGGAAGAGGTGCGGGGTTACCAAAAGTATTATTCAGAGGGCTGAGGAGGGGTTGTTGGAGTAGTTTAGATATTTAGAGAAGGTGGAGCAACATAGGATGACTAGAAAGCCGAATAACAAAGGAGGTTTTTATATGACGTGCTGCTGGAGTGTGAGCAAAGTAACATTTATGAAGGGATTCAGGGAAACCAGTTAGCCGGATTTGAGTCCTGGAGGTGGGAAGTACATTACCAGCACTGTGAAGGAGGGTCGTGGAGGTGGGAAGTACATTACCAGCACTGTGAAGGAGGGTCGTGGAGGTGGGAAGTACATTACCAGCACTGTGAAGGAGGGTCGTGGAGGTGGGAAGTACATTACCAGCACTGTGAAGGAGGGTCGTGGAGGTGGGAAGTACATTACCAGCACTGTGAAGGAGGGTCGTGGAGGTGGGAAGTACATTACCAGCACTGTGAAGGAGGGTCGTGGAGGTGGGAAGTACATTACCAGCACTGTGAAGGAGGGTCGTGGAGGTGGGAAGTACATTACCAGCACTGTGAAGGAGGGTCGTGGAGGTGGGAAGTACATTACCAGCACTGTGAAGGAGGGTCGTGGAGGTGGGAAGTACATTACCAGCACTGTGAAGGAGGGTCGTGGAGGTGGGAAGTACATTACCAGCACTGTGAAGGAGGGTCGTGGAGGTGGGAAGTACATTACCAGCACTGTGAAGGAGGGTCGTGGAGGTGGGAAGTACATTACCAGCACTGTGAAGGAGGGTCGTGGAGGTGGGAAGTACATTACCAGCACTGTGAAGGAGGGTCGTGGAGGTGGGAAGTACATTACCAGCACTGTGAAGGAGGGTCGTGGAGGTGGGAAGTACATTACCAGCACTGTGAAGGAGGGTCGTGGAGGTGGGAAGTACATTACCAGCACTGTGAAGGAGGGTCGTGGAGGTGGGAAGTACATTACCAGCACTGTGAAGGAGGGTCGTGGAGGTGGGAAGTACATTACCAGCACTGTGAAGGAGGGTCGTGGAGGTGGGAAGTACATTACCAGCACTGTGAAGGAGGGTCGTGGAGGTGGGAAGTACATTACCAGCACTGTGAAGGAGGGTCGTGGAGGTGGGAAGTACATTACCAGCACTGTGAAGGAGGGTCGTGGAGGTGGGAAGTACATTACCAGCACTGTGAAGGAGGGTCGTGGAGGTGGGAAGTACATTACCAGCACTGTGAAGGAGGGTCGTGGAGGTGGGAAGTACATTACCAGCACTGTGAAGGAGGGTCGTGGAGGTGGGAAGTACATTACCAGCACTGTGAAGGAGGGTCGTGGAGGTGGGAAGTACATTACCAGCACTGTGAAGGAGGGTCGTGGAGGTGGGAAGTACATTACCAGCACTGTGAAGGAGGGTCGTGGAGGTGGGAAGTACATTACCAGCACTGTGAAGGAGGGTCGTGGAGGTGGGAAGTACATTACCAGCACTGTGAAGGAGGGTCGTGGAGGTGGGAAGTACATTACCAGCACTGTGAAGGAGGGTCGTGGAGGTGGGAAGTACATTACCAGCACTGTGAAGGAGGGTCGTGGAGGTGGGAAGTACATTACCAGCACTGTGAAGGAGGGTCGTGGAGGTGGGAAGTACATTACCAGCACTGTGAAGGAGGGTCGTGGAGGTGGGAAGTACATTACCAGCACTGTGAAGGAGGGTCGGGAATGCGGTGATACCGAGGTTGTCTGAGCTGTGATGCCAGCACACTTCCGGCAAGACAGTAATTGAATGAATGACGGTGAAAGTATTTCCTTTTATTCTGGTCACCCTACATCGGTGGATGACGTCCGATGTGTTAAAAAAAAATAATCGCTACTAGGAAAGAGTGCCCAGGCTCAAGCTCCTGGCCTGGGAGAAATGTAGAAGAGATGACATCCCCACAACCTGAAATACTCTGGGGAAGGAAATGTATCATTGTATCTTCTATTATAATCTCTTGTATATTATCTTGTATATTATCTTGTACATTATCTTGTATATTATCTTGTATATTATCTTGTATATTATCTTGTATATTATCTTGTATATTATCTTGTACATTATCTTGTCTTTCAAAATATGATTCCTTAAAATGGTGATGCATTAATTACCTAAACTGATTTACTCAACAACAAATATCTCGTTGAGATATCAAGATTCATCAGTCTTTCCCGCCTGCCAGAATTTTATATATATATATATATATATATATATATATATATATATATATATATATATATATATATATATATATATATATATATATATATATATATATATATATATATATATATATATATCTTGCCGAAAAAGTAAAATTTACCAAATAAAGCAAGTGGAAATTTGTATATTCAATAACTTCGCAAAAATCATCCCGAACCTAACGAAAAAAATATATTTCATTATGTATGTTTATTATTAAATTATTGTAAACTTATCTAAATTATATTTAGTTGGATTAGGCTAAATTAAGTTGTGCTTATTATAAGGTTAGATAAGTTTTCTAAGGTTCTGTTGGTACAAAATTATTAATTTTTACATTAACATAAATGAATAAAATATATATCTTTAAACGTATAAGAGAAAATTTTAGAAAGAACTTAATTTTAGACGAGTTCTTGCTAATTGACTAATTTTACCTATACGGCACGATATATATACATATATATTTATATATATATATATTTATTTATATTTTTTTTTTTTTTTTTTTTTTTTTTCAACAAGTCGGCCGTCTCCCACCGAGGCAGGGTGACCCAAAAAAGAAAGAAAATCCCCAAAAAGAAAATACTTTCATCATCATTCAACACTTTCACCACACTCGCACATTATCACTGTTTTTGCAGAGGTGCTCAGAATACAACAGTCTAGAAGCATAAACATATAAAGATACACAACATATCCCTCCAAACTGCCAATATCCCAAACCCCTCCTTTAAAGTGCAGGCATTGTACTTCCCATTTCCAGGACTCAAGTCCGACTATATGAAAATAACCGGTTTCCCTGAATCCCTTCACTAAATATTACCCTGCTCACACTCCAACAGATCGTCAGGTCCCAAGTACCATTCGTCTCCATTCACTCCTATCTAACACGCTCACGCACGCTTGCTGGAAGTCCAAGCCCCTTACCCACAAAACCTCCTTTACCCCCTCTCTCCAACCCTTTCGAGGACGACCCCTACCCCGCCTTCCTTCCCCTATAGATTTATATGCTTTCCATGTCATTCTACTGTGATCCATTCTCTCTAAATGACCAAACCACCTCAACAACCCCTCTTCTGCCCTCTGACTAATACTTTTATTAACTCCACACCTTCTCCTAATTTCCACACTCCGAATTTTCTGCATAATATTTACACCACACATTGCCCTTAAACAGGACATCTCCGCTGCCTCCAACCGTCTCCTCGCTGCTGCATTTACCACCCAAGCTTCACACCCATATAAGAGTGTTGGTACTACTATACTTTCATACATTCCCTTCTTTGCCTCCATAGATAACGTTTTTTGACTCCACATATACCTCAACGCACCACTCACCTTTTTTCCCTCATCAATTCTATGATTAACCTCATCCTTCATAAATCCATCCGCCGACACGTCAACTCCCAAGTATCTGAAAACATTCACTTCTTCCATACTCCTCCTCCCCAATTTGATATCCAATTTTTCTTTATCTAAATCATTTGACACCCTCATCACCTTACTCTTTTCTATGTTCACTTTCAACTTTCTACCTTTACACACATTCCCAAACTCATCCACTAACCTTTGCAATTTTTCTTTAGAATCTCCCATAAGCACAGTATCATCAGCAAAAAGTAACTGTGTCAATTCCCATTTTGAATTTGATTCCCCATAATTTAATCCCACCCCTCTCCCAAACACCCTAGCATTTACTTCCTTTACAACCCCATCTATAAATATATTAAACAACCATGGTGACATTACACATCCCTGTCTAAGACCTACTTTTACCGGGAAGTATTCTCCCTCTCTTCTACACACCCTAACCTGAGCCTCACTATCCTCATAAAAACTCTTTACAGCATTTAATAACTTACCACCTATTCCATATACTTGCAACATCTGCCACATTGCTCCTCTATCCACTCTATCATATGCCTTTTCTAAATCCATAAATGCAATAAAAACTTCCCTATCTTTATCTAAATACTGTTCACATATATGCTTCAATGTAAACACCTGATCTACACATCCCCTACCCACTCTAAAACCTCCTTGCTCATCCGCAATCCTACATTCTGTCTTACCTCTAATTCTTTCAATTATAACCCTACCGTACACTTTTCCTGGTATACTCAGTAAGCTTATTCCTCTATAATTTTTACAGTCTCTTTTGTCCCCTTTCCCTTTATATAAAGGGACTATACATGCTCTCTGCCAATCCCTAGGTACCTTCCCCTCTTTCATACATTTATTAAACAAAAGTACCAACCACTCCAACACTATATCCCCCCCTGCTTTTAACATTTCTGTCATGATCCCATCAGTTCCAGCTGCTTTACCCCCTTTCATTTTACGTAATGCCTCACGTACCTCCCCCACACTTACATTCTGCTCTTCTTCACTCCTAAAAGATGGTATACCTCCCTGACCAGTGCATGAAATTACTGCCTCTGTTTCTTCCTTAACATTTAAAAGTTCCTCAAAATATTCTCGCCATCTACCCAATACCTCCATCTCCCCATCTACTAACTCCCCTACTCTGTTTTTAACTGACAAATCCATATTTTCCCTAGGCTTTCTTAACTTGTTTAACTCACTCCAAAATTTTTTCTTATTTTCATTAAAATTTCTTGACAGTGCCT
Organism: Cherax quadricarinatus; assembly: GCF_038502225.1. Lineage (NCBI taxonomy): Eukaryota > Metazoa > Arthropoda > Malacostraca > Decapoda > Parastacidae > Cherax > Cherax quadricarinatus. The sequence continues at coordinate 16,750,681 of NC_091306.1, read as the reverse complement.
CTCCCACTCTATCATCTGCTCTCCTTTTGCACTCTCTCACCACTCTCTTTACCTTTCTTTTACTCTCCATATACTCTGCTCTTCTTATAACACTTCTGCTTTGTAAAAACCTCTCATAAGCTACCTTTTTCTCTTTTATCACACCCTTTACTTCATCATTCCACCAATCACTCCTCTTTCCTCCTGCCCCCACCCTCCTATAACCACAAACTTCTGCCCCACATTCTAATACTGCATTTTTAAAACTATTCCAACCCTCTTCAACCCCCCCACTACTCATCTTTGCACTAGCCCACCTTTCTGCCAATAGTCGCTTATATCTCACCCGAACTTCCTCCTCCCTTAGTTTATACACTTTCACTTCCCTCTTACTTGTTGTTGCCACCTTCCTCTTTTCCCATCTACCTCTTACTCTAACTGTAGCTACAACTAAATAATGATCCGATATATCAGTTGCCCCTCTATAAACATGTACATCCTGGAGCCTACCCATCAACCTTTTATCCACCAATACATAATCTAATAAACTACTTTCATTACGTGCTACATCATACCTTGTATATTTATTTATCCTCTTTTTCATAAAATATGTATTACTTATTACCAAATTTCTTTCTACACATAGCTCAATTAAAGGCTCCCCATTTACATTTACCCCTGGCACCCCAAATTTACCTACTACTCCCTCCATAACATTTTTACCCACTTTAGCATTAAAATCCCCAACCACCATTACTCTCACACTTGATTCAAAACTCCCCACGCATTCACTCAACATTTCCCAAAATCTCTCTCTCTCCTCTACACTTCTCTCTTCTCCAGGTGCATACACGCTTATTATAACCCACTTTTCACATCCAATCTTTATTTTACTCCACATAATCCTTGAATTAATACATTTATAGTCCCTCTTTTCCTGCCATAGCTTATCCTTCAACATTATTGCTACTCCTTCTTTAGCTCTAACTCTATTTGAAACCCCTGACCTAATCCCATTTATTCCTCTCCACTGAAACTCTCCCACCCCCTTCAGCTTTGTTTCACTTAAAGCCAGGACATCCAGCTTCTTCTCATTCATAACATCCACAATCATCTCTTTCTTATCATCTGCACAACATCCACGCACATTCAGACTTCCCACTTTGACAATTTTCTTCTTCTTATTCTTTTTAGTAATCTTTACAGGAAAAGGGGTTACTAGCCCATTGTTCCCGGCATTTTAGTTGACTTTTACAACACGCATGGCTTACGGAGGAAAGATTCTTATTCCACTTCCCCATGGATATAAAAGGAAAATTAATAAGACCAAGAACTATTAAGATAAAATCAAAGAAAACTCAGATGAGTGTGTATAAATAAATGTGTACATGTATGTGTAGTGTGACCTAAGTGTAAGTAGAAGTAGCAAGACATGCCTGTAATCTTGCATATTTATGAGACAGACAAAAGACATCAGCAATCCTACCATCATGTAAAACAATCACAGGCTTCGTTTTACACTCACTTGGCAGGACGGTAGTACCTCCCTGGGTGGTTGCTGTCTACCAACCTACTACCTATAATATATATATATATATATATATTTATATATATATATATTTATATATATATATATATATATATTTATATATATATATTTATATATATATATATATATGTCGTGCCGAATAGGCAGAACTTGCGATCTTGGCTTAAATAGCAACGCTCATTTTGCCATATAGGACAAGTGAAAATTTGTGTATGCAATAATTTCGCCAAAATCGTTCTGAACCTAACGAAAAAAATATATTTCACTGTGTTTGTTTAGCATTAAATTATTGTAAAGAAATCTAAAATATATTTAGTTGGGTTAGGCTAAAATAAATTTTTCTTGTTATAATAAGGTTAGGTAAGTTTTCTAAGATTCTTTTGGAGCAAAATTAAAAATTTTAACATTAACATCAATGAAAAAAATATATCTTTAGACGTATAAGAGAAAATTTTAGAAAGGACTTAATTTTAAATGAGTTCTTGCTAATTGACCAGTTTTACATATTCGGCACGACATTATATATACATATATATATATATATATATATATATATATATATATATATATATATATATATATATATATATATATATATGGAGTCTCAAAATGTATAAAAGTTTGTATCGTGGAATCGCCGCGACTCTTGTAATGGAGAACTACAAGAAAAATGGTCTTCTTTTGACTACAATGGCTTCTGATCCCATCCTGTTTGGCAGCGAAGAAGAGAAACGTGGAATCGAAACCTCTGTGAAATGATTGTCAGGAAATTGAATACCATTTTTCTTGATGCTCATCTATCAAACTCTTTCCTCTATTCTTTCCTCGATTCATTGCCGGAAGACACATTCGATCCTGTCCAAGAGGCCACGGCTTCAGATTAGAAAATGGAGGCTTTGTCGATGGCGTTTTGTTTTCAGATTCTCATTCCTCAGATCTTCTCTTGGCTGGCGCACCCACGGGAAAACTTGATGACTTAAATTATCCGCTGATGAAGGAAGGCCTTAGTGATGAGGGAAGTTATTATGGGAGAAGCTGGCGCCTGAGGAATAGCACGAGTCTCACATGAGGGGAAAAATATCGTTGTTTGGGTTACTGAGCCGGTTTCTATGGTTTACTGCGTCCTCTTGTGTGAGGACGTTCCATGGACTGTCCGTCGGTATCAGTACTGTCCGTCAGTCCTAGTACTGACAGTCAGTCAAAGCACAAGAGTGAAAGGAGGAGTTGAAAAGAGGTGGAGTCTGGTGAGCCATCTTTATTGCTGGAGCTTCCTGCAAGAGTAGACGCCCCGCTTTGCAGCCCAGGAGGTCGTCCCTGACACGAAGGCTCCTGCAAGAGGAGACGCTCCACCTCGCAGCTCAGAAGGTCGTGTCTGACGCGGAGGCTCCTGCAAGAGGAGGTCGACGTGTGACGTGCTGCAGCGTTATGGAAGGGGAGGAAAGAGGGAAGGAAAGTGATGAGTGTAGATGGGAGAGGAGGATTGAAAAGGGAAGGTGGGAAGAGGAAATGGAAGGAGTGGAAGATGATGGCAGGGTAAAGGTGGCAATAGGAAAAGAGTAGAGAGAGAACAGCATGAAGATGGAGAGAGAGAGAGAGAGAGAGAGAGAGAGAGAGAGAGAGAGAGAGAGAGACTGGCAAGAGAGAGAGGGTGAGAGGGGAGAGGGCGTGTAGAAAAAGGGTGGGAGTTGGAGGTAGGAGGAAATCCCTTTCTGATCCCATAGGCTAAGCTTTCTTCTTTTAGAAGCGCGCGTCAGCTGAGGAGAGGGGCAGCTAAGCTCAGCTGCTCAGGCTGAAAGAAAAATAGGCACTATTTTCACCCCTCTCTCCTTCATACCATCGAAAAAATTATCACATATATTTTTTAATGACTGAAGACCAAGAGACTCCTCCCAGCATGACTATGACACTCTCCTCCAAGCATGACTATGACACTCTCCTCCCAGCATGACTATGAAACTCTCCTCCCAGCATGACTATGACACTCTCCTCCCAGCATGACTATGAGACTCTTCTCTCAGCATGACTATGAGACTCTCCTCCCAGCATGACTATGACACTCTCCTCCCAGCATGACTATGAGACTCTCCTCTCAGCATGACTATGAGACTCTCCTCCCAGCATGACTAAGAGACTCTCCTCTCAGCATGACTATGACACTCTCCTCCCAGCATGACTATGACACTCTCCTCCCAGCATGACTATGAGACTCTCCTCTCAGCATGACTATGACACTCTCCTCCCAGCATGACTATGAGACTCTCCTCTCAGCATGACTATGAGACTCTCCTCCCAGCATGACTATGAGACTCTCCTCTCAGCATGACTATGAGACTCTCCTCCCAGCATGACTAAGAGACTCTCCTCTCAGCATGACTATGAGACTCTCCTCCCAGCATGACTATGAGACTCTCCTCCCAGCATGACTATGACACTCTCCTCCCAGCATGACTATGAGACTCTCCTCCCAGCATGACTATGAGACTTTCCTCTCAGCATGACTATGACACTCTCCTCCCAGCATGACTATGAGACTCTCCTCCCAGCATGACTATGACACTCTCCTCCCAGCATGACTATGAGACTCTCCTCCCAGCATGACTATGAGACTCTCCTCTCAGCATGACTATGAGACTCTCCTCCCAGCATGACTAAGAGACTCTCCTCTCATCATGACTATGACACTCTCCTCCCAGCATGACTATGAGACTCTCCTCCCAGCATGACTATGAGACTCTCCTCCCAGCATGACTATGAGACTCTCCTCTCAGCATGACTATGAGACTCTCCTCCCAGCATGACTATGAGACTCTCCTCCCAGCATGACTATGAGACTCTCCTCTCAGCATGACTATGACACTCTCCTCTCAGCATGACTATGAGACTCTCCTCTCAGCATGACTATGACACTCTCCTCTCAGCATGACTATGAGACTCTCCTCCCAGCATGACTATGAGACTCTCCTCCCAGCATGACTATGAGACTCTCCTCCCAGCATGACTATGAGACTTTCCTCTCAGCATGACTATGACACTCTCCTCCCAGCATGACTATGAGACTCTCCTCCCAGCATGACTATGACACTCTCCTCCCAGCATGACTATGAGACTCTCCTCCCAGCATGACTATGAGACTCTCCTCTCAGCATGACTATGAGACTCTCCTCCCAGCATGACTAAGAGACTCTCCTCTCAGCATGACTATGACACTCTCCTCCCAGCATGACTATGAGACTCTCCTCCCAGCATGACTATGAGACTCTCCTCCCAGCATGACTATGAGACTCTCCTCTCAGCATGACTATGAGACTCTCCTCCCAGCATGACTATGAGACTCTCCTCTCAGCATGACTATGACACTCTCCTCTCAGCATGACTATGACACTCTCCTCTCAGCATGACTATGAGACTCTCCTCTCAGCACGACTATGAGACTCTCCTCCCAGCATGACTATGAGACTCTCCTCCCAGCATGACTATGAGACTCTCCTTCCAGCATGACTATGAGACTCTCCTCTCAGCATGACTATGAGACTCTCCTCTCAGCATGACTATGAAACTCTCCTCCCAGCATGACTATGAGACTCTCCTCTCAGCATGACTATGAGACTCTCCTCCCAGCATGACTATGAAACTCTCCTCCCAGCATGACTATGAGACTCTCCTCTCAGCATGACTATGAGACTCTCCTCTCAGCATGACTATGACACTCTCCTCTCAGCATGACTATGAGACTCTCCTCTCAGCATGACTATGAGACTCTCCTCCCAGCATGACTATGAGACTCTCCTCCCAGCATGACTATGAAACTCTCCTCTCAGCATGACTATGAGACTCTCCTCTCAGCATGACTATGACACTCTCCTCTCAGCATGACTATGACACTCTCCTCTCAGCATGACTATGAGACTCTCCTCTCAGCATGACTATGACACTCTCCTCTCAGCATGACTATGAGACTCTCCTCCCAGCATGACTATGAGACTCTCCTCTCAGCATGACTATGAGACTCTCCTCTCAGCATGACTATGAGACTCTCCTCTCAGCATGACTATGACACTCTCCTCTCAGCATGACTATGAGACTCTCCTCTCAGCATGACTATGAGACTCTCCTCCCAGCATGACTATGAGACTCTCCTCTCAGCATGACTATGAGACTCTCCTTCCAGCATGACTATGAGACTCTCCTCTCAGCATGACTATGAGACTCTCCTCTCAGCATGACTATGAAACTCTCCTCCCAGCATGACTATGAGACTCTCCTCTCAGCATGACTATGAGACTCTCCTCCCAGCATGACTATGAAACTCTCCTCCCAGCATGACTATGAGACTCTCCTCTCAGCATGACTATGAGACTCTCCTCTCAGCATGACTATGACACTCTCCTCTCAGCATGACTATGAGACTCTCCTCTCAGCATGACTATGAGACTCTCCTCCCAGCATGACTATGAGACTCTCCTCCCAGCATGACTATGAAACTCTCCTCTCAGCATGACTATGAGACTCTCCTCTCAGCATGACTATGACACTCTCCTCTCAGCATGACTATGACACTCTCCTCTCAGCATGACTATGAGACTCTCCTCTCAGCATGACTATGACACTCTCCTCTCAGCATGACTATGAGACTCTCCTCCCAGCATGACTATGAGACTCTCCTCCCAGCATGACTATGAGACTCTCCTCTCAGCATGACTATGACACTCTCCTCTCAGCATGACTATGAGACTCTCCTCTCAGCATGACTATGAGACTCTCCTCCCAGCATGACTATGAGACTCTCCTCTCAGCATGACTATGAGACTCTCCTCTCAGCATGACTATGAGACTCTCCTCTCAGCATGACTATGACACTCTCCTCTCAGCATGACTATGAGACTCTCCTCTCAGCATGACTATGAGACTCTCCTCCCAGCATGACTATGAGACTCTCCTCTCAGCATGACTATGAGACTCTCCTCTCAGCATGACTATGAAACTCTCCTCCCAGCATGACTATGAGACTCTCCTCTCAGCATGACTATGACACTCTCCTCTCAGCATGACTATGAGACTCTCCTCTCAGCATGACTATGAGACTCTCCTCTCAGCATGACTATGACACTCTCCTCTCAGCATGACTATGAGACTCTCCTCTCAGCATGACTATGAGACTCTCCTCCCAGCATGACTATGAGACTCTCCTCCCAGCATGACTATGACACTCTCCTCTCAGCATGACTATGAGACTCTCCTCTCAGCACGACTATGAGACTCTCCTCCCAGCATGACTATGAGACTCTCCTCCCAGCATGACTATGAGACTCTCCTTCCAGCATGACTATGAGACTCTCCTCTCAGCATGACTATGAGACTCTCCTCTCAGCATGACTATGAAACTCTCCTCCCAGCATGACTATGAGACTCTCCTCTCAGCATGACTATGAGACTCTCCTCCCAGCATGACTATGAAACTCTCCTCCCAGCATGACTATGAGACTCTCCTCTCAGCATGACTATGAGACTCTCCTCTCAGCATGACTATGACACTCTCCTCTCAGCATGACTATGAGACTCTCCTCTCAGCATGACTATGAGACTCTCCTCCCAGCATGACTATGAGACTCTCCTCCCAGCATGACTATGAAACTCTCCTCTCAGCATGACTATGAGACTCTCCTCTCAGCATGACTATGACACTCTCCTCTCAGCATGACTATGACACTCTCCTCTCAGCATGACTATGAGACTCTCCTCTCAGCATGACTATGACACTCTCCTCTCAGCATGACTATGAGACTCTCCTCCCAGCATGACTATGAGACTCTCCTCTCAGCATGACTATGAGACTCTCCTCTCAGCATGACTATGAGACTCTCCTCTCAGCATGACTATGACACTCTCCTCTCAGCATGACTATGAGACTCTCCTCTCAGCATGACTATGAGACTCTCCTCCCAGCATGACTATGAGACTCTCCTCTCAGCATGACTATGAGACTCTCCTTCCAGCATGACTATGAGACTCTCCTCTCAGCATGACTATGAGACTCTCCTCTCAGCATGACTATGAAACTCTCCTCCCAGCATGACTATGAGACTCTCCTCTCAGCATGACTATGAGACTCTCCTCCCAGCATGACTATGAAACTCTCCTCCCAGCATGACTATGAGACTCTCCTCTCAGCATGACTATGAGACTCTCCTCTCAGCATGACTATGACACTCTCCTCTCAGCATGACTATGAGACTCTCCTCTCAGCATGACTATGAGACTCTCCTCCCAGCATGACTATGAGACTCTCCTCCCAGCATGACTATGAAACTCTCCTCTCAGCATGACTATGAGACTCTCCTCTCAGCATGACTATGACACTCTCCTCTCAGCATGACTATGACACTCTCCTCTCAGCATGACTATGAGACTCTCCTCTCAGCATGACTATGACACTCTCCTCTCAGCATGACTATGAGACTCTCCTCCCAGCATGACTATGAGACTCTCCTCCCAGCATGACTATGAGACTCTCCTCTCAGCATGACTATGACACTCTCCTCTCAGCATGACTATGAGACTCTCCTCTCAGCATGACTATGAGACTCTCCTCCCAGCATGACTATGAGACTCTCCTCTCAGCATGACTATGAGACTCTCCTCTCAGCATGACTATGAGACTCTCCTCTCAGCATGACTATGACACTCTCCTCTCAGCATGACTATGAGACTCTCCTCTCAGCATGACTATGAGACTCTCCTCCCAGCATGACTATGAGACTCTCCTCTCAGCATGACTATGAGACTCTCCTCTCAGCATGACTATGAAACTCTCCTCCCAGCATGACTATGAGACTCTCCTCTCAGCATGACTATGACACTCTCCTCTCAGCATGACTATGAGACTCTCCTCTCAGCATGACTATGAGACTCTCCTCTCAGCATGACTATGACACTCTCCTCTCAGCATGACTATGAGACTCTCCTCTCAGCATGACTATGAGACTCTCCTCCCAGCATGACTATGAGACTCTCCTCCCAGCATGACTATGACACTCTCCTCTCAGCATGACTATGACACTCTCCTCTCAGCATGACTATGAGACTCTCCTCCCAGCATGACTATGACACTCTCCTCTCAGCATGACTATGACACTCTCCTCTCAGCATGACTATGACACTCTCCTCTCAGCATGACTATGAGACTCTCCTCTCAGCATGACTATGAGACTCTCCTCTCAGCATGACTATGACGCTCTCCTCTCAGCATGACTATGACACTCTCCTCTCAGCATGACTATGACACTCTCCTCTCAGCATGACTATGACACTCTCCTCTCAGCATGACTATGAGACTCTCCTCTCAGCATGACTATGACACTCTCCTCTCAGCGTGACTATGACACTCTCCTCTCAGCATGACTATGAGACTTTCCTCTCAGCATGACTATGAGACTCTCCTCCCAGCATGACTATGAGACTCTCCTCCCAGCATGACTATGAGACTCTTCTCCCAGCATGACTATGAGACTCTCCTCTCAGCATGGCTATGAGACTCTTCTCCCAGCATGACTATGAGACTCTCCTCTCAGCATGACTATGAGACTCTCCTCTCAGCATGACTATGAGACTCTTCTCCCAGCATGACTATGAGACTCTCCTCTCAGCATGACTATGAGACTCTCCTCTCAGCATGACTATGACACTCTCCTCTCAGCATGACTATGAGACTCTTCTCCCAGCATGACTATGAGACTCTCCTCTCAGCATGACTATGAGACTCTCCTCTCAGCATGACTATGAGACTCTTCTCCCAGCATGACTATGAGACTCTCCTCTCAGCATGACTATGAGACTCTCCTCTCAGCATGACTATGACACTCTCCTCTCAGCATGACTATGAGACTCTCCTCCCAGCATGACTATGAGACTCTCCTCTCAGCATGACTATGAGACTCTCCTCTCAGCATGACTATGAGACTCTTCTCGCAGCATGACTATGAGACTCTCCTCTCAGCATGACTATGAGACTCTCCTCTCAGCATGACTATGACACTCTCCTCTCAGCATGACTATGAGACTCTTCTCCCAGCATGACTATGAGACTCTCCTCCCAGCATGACTATGACACTCTCCTCTCAGCGTGACTATGACACTCTCCTCTCAGCATGACTATGACACTCTCCTCTCAGCATGACTATGAGACAGTCCGTCCGTCCAACAGCTAGTGGACGGAAGATCGCTACTCGCCCACACGAGTTTAGCACTTCACGTACATATAAGAATGAAGGCAAAGCACATAGCTTAAAGAAAACACATTCACCATCACTTTCTTAAGTGTCATTCCAGAGAGGGGAAGACGTTTCGACCCGACGTTAACTGGGGCAACAAGACATGATGTGCTTTTGCGAAGACACACGATGCAAATACAGTCTTTGTTATGAGAAACATTTTGCCCAGGATTTAGCTTCACCAAGTCTTGATGGAGCTGAATCCTGGGCAAAACGCAGCAGTGGGTGTAGCTCCGGGAACCCCAACATGCAGCACCTTACCATCTACTCTCCACATACACTTTCTTCAATTCATATATTAGATTAATAAAGCATCACATGGGCGAAACGTTTCATCCTTTGTAATTATTTACAACTTCATCGCCTAGTGAACTTCACATCTCCGTCACATCCGCCGTCAACCTACGTATTTTTTTCTTTAATATTTTGTTTGCCTCTTGTTTATACTTCTCGTTTGCAACACTGGACCAGGTGCAGGCAACACCAACACTGGACCAGGTGCAGGCAACACCAACACTGGACCAGGTGCAGGCAACACCAACACTGGACCAGGTGCAGGCAACACCAACACTGGACCAGGTGCAGGCAACACCAACACTGGACCAGGTGCAGGCAACACCAACACTGGACCAGGTGCAGGCAACACCAACACTGGACCAGGTGCAGGCAACACCAACACTGGACCAGGTGCAGGCAACACCAACACTGGACCAGGTACAGGCAACACCAACACTGGACCAGGTGCAGGCAACACCAACACTGGACCAGGTACAGGCAACACCAACACTGGACCAGGTGCAGGCAACACCAACACTGGACCAGGTACAGGCAACACCAACACTGGACCAGGTGCAGGCAACACCAACACTGGACCAGGTACAGGCAACACCAACACTGGACCAGGTGCAGGCAACACCAACATTGGACCAGGTACAGGCAACACCAACACTGGACCAGGTGCAGGCAACACCAACACTGGACCAGGTACAGGCAACACCAACACTGGACCAGGTGCAGGCAACACCAACACTGGACCAGGTGCAGGCAACACCAACACTGGACCAGGTGCAGGCAACACCAACACTGGAACAGGTGCAGGCAACACCAACACTGGACCGGGTACAGGCAACACCAACACTGGACCAGGTGCAGGCAACACCAACACTGGACCAGGTGCAGGCAACACCAACACTGGACCAGGTGCAGGCAACACCAACACTGGAACAGGTGCAGGCAACACCAACACTGGACCACGTACAGGCAACACCAACACTGGACCAGGTGCAGGCAACACCAACTCTAGACCAGATGCAGCCAACACCAACACTGGACCAGGTGCAGGCAACACCAACACTGGACCAGGTGCAGGCAACACCAACACTGGACCAGGTGCAGGCAACACCAACACTGGACCAGGTGCAGGCAACACCAACACTGGACCAGGTGCAGGCAACACCAACACTGGACCAGGTGCAGGCAACACCAACACTATAACAGGTGCAGGCAACACCAACACTGGACCAGGTACAGGCAACACCAACACTGGACCAGGTGCAGGCAACACCAACACTAGACCAGATGCAGCCAACACTAACACTGGACCAGGTGCAGGCAACACAAACACTGGACCAGGTGCAGGCAACACCAACACTGGACCAGGTGCAGGCAACACCAACACTGGACCAGGTGCAACCAACACCAACGCTGGACCAGGTGCAGGCAACACCAACACTGGACCAGGTGCAACCAACACCAACGCTGGACCAGGGTGCAGGCAACACCAACACTGGACCAGGTGGAGGCAACACCAACACTGGACCAGGTGCAGGCAACACCAACACTAGACCAGGTACAGGCAACACCAACACTGGACCAGGTGCAGGCAACACCAACACTGGATCAGGTGCAGGCAACACCAACACTGGACCAGGTGCAGGCAACACCAACACTGGACCAGGTGCAGGACACACCAACACTGGACCAGGTGCAGGCAACACCAACACTGGACAAGGTGTAGACAACACCAACACTGGACCAGGTGCAGGCAACACCAACACTGGACCAGGTGCAGGCAACACCAACATTGGACTAGGTGCAGGCAACACCAACACTGGACCAGGTGCAGGCAACACCAACACTGGACCAGGTGCAGGCAACACCAACACTGGACCAGGTGCAGGCAACACCAATACAGGACCAGGTGCAGGCAACACCAACACTGGACCAGGTGCAGGCAACACCAACACTGGACCAGGTGCAGGCAACACCAACACTGGACCAGGTGCAGGCAACACCAACACTGGACCAGGTGCAGGCAACACCAACACTGGACGAGGTACAGGCAGCACCAACATTGGACGAGTTACAGACAACACCAACACTGGACCAGGTGCAGGCAACACCAACACTGGACCAGGTGCAGGCAACACCAACACTGGACGAGGTACAGACAACACCAACACTGGACGAGTTACAGGCAACACCAACACTGGACCAGGTGGAGGCAACACCAACACTGGACCAGGTGCAGGCAACACCAACACTGGACGAGGTACAGGCAACACCAACACTGAACCAGGTGCAGGCAACACCAACCCTGGACTAGGTGCAGGCAACACCAACACTGGACCAGGTGCAGGCAACACCAACACTGGACCAGGTGCAGCCAACACCAACACTGGAACAGGTGCAGGCAACACCAACACTGAACCAGGTGCAGGCAACACCAACACTGGATCAGGTGCAGGCAACACCAACACCGGACCAGGTGCAGGCAACATCAACACTGGACCAGGTGCAGGCAACACCAACACTGGACCAGGTGCAGGCAACACCAACACTGGACCAGGTGCAGGCAGCACCAACACTGGACCAGATGCAGGCAACACCAACACTGGACCAGGTGCAGGCAACACCAACACTGGACCAGGTGCAGGCAGCACCAACACTGGACCAGGTGCAGGCAGCACCAACACAGGACCAGGTGCAGGCAACACCAACACTGGACCAGGTGCAGGCAACACCAACACTGGACCAGGTGCAGGCAACACCAACATTGGACCACGTGCAGGCAACACCAACACTGGACCAGGTGCAGGCAACACCAACACTGGATCAGGTGCAGGCAACACCAAAACTGGATCAGGTGCAGGCAATACCAACACTGGACCACGTGCAGGCAACACCAACACTGGACCAGGTGCAGGCAACACCAACACTGGACCAGGTACAGTCAACACCAACACTGGAACAGGTGCAGGCAACACCAACACTGGACCAGGTACAGGCAACACCAACACTGGACCAGGTACAGTCAGCACCAACACTGGACCAGGTGGAGGCAACACCAACGCTGGACCAGGTGCAGGCAACACCAACACTGGACCAGGTGCAGGCAACACCAACACTGGACCAGGTGCAGGCAACACCAACACTGGACCAGGTGCAGGAAACACCAACACTGGACCAGGTACAGGCAACACCAACACTGGACCAGGTGCAGGCAACACCAACACTGGACCAGGTACAGGCAACACCAACACTGGGCCAGGTGCAGGCAACACCAACACTGGGTAAGGTGCAGGCAGCACCAACACTGGACCAGGTGCAGGCATCAACACTGGACCAGGTGCAGACAACACCAACACTGGACCAGGTGCAAGCAGCACCAACACTAGACCAGGTGCAGCCAACACCAACACTGGACCAGGTGCAAGCAGCACCAACACTAGACCAGGTGCAGGCAACACCAACACTGGACCAGGTGCAAGCAACACCAACACTAGACCAGGTGCAGCCAACACCAACGCTGGACCAGGTACAGGCAACACCAACACTGGACCAGGTGCAGGCAACACCAACACTGGACGAGGTACAGGCAACACCAACGCTGGACCAGGTACAGGCAACACCAACGCTGGACCAGGTGCAGGCAACACCAACGCTGGACCAGGTACAGGCAACACCAACGCTGGACCAGGTGCAGGCAACACCAACGCTGGATAAGGTGCAGGCAACACCAACACTGGACCAGGTACTGGCAACACCAACGCTGGACCAGGTGCAGGCAACACCAACGCTTGACCAGGTGCAGGCAACACCAACGCTGGACCAGGTGCAGGCAACACCAACGCTGGATCAGGTACAGGCAACACCAAAGCTGGACCAGGTGCAGGCAACACCAACGCTGGACCAGGTGCAGGCAACACCAACACTGGACCAGGTACAGGCAACACCAACACTGGACGAGTTACAGGCAACACCAACACTGGACCAGGTGCAGACAACACCAACACTGGACCAGGTGCAACCAACACCAACGCTGGACCAGGTGCAGGCAACACCAACGCTGGACCAGGTGCAGGCAATACCAACACTGGACCAGGTGCAGGCAACACCAACACTGGACCAGGTGCAACCAACACCAACGCTGGACCAGGTGCAACCAACACCAACACTGGACCAGGTGCAGGCAACACCAACAGTGGACCAGGTGCAACCAACACCAACGCTGGACCAGGTGCAGGCAACACCAACACTGGACCAGGTGCAACCAACACCAACACTGGACCAGGTGCAACCAACACCAACGCTGGACCAGGTGCAGGCAACACCAACACTGGACCGGGTGCAGGCAACACCAACACTGGACCAGGTGCAACCAACACCAACGCTGGACCAGGTGCAGGCAACACCAACACTGGACCAGGTGCAGGCAACACCAACACTGGACGAGGTACAGGCAACACCAACGCTGGACCAGGTACAGGCAACACCAACGCTGGACCAGGTGCAGGCAACACCAACGCTGGACCAGGTACAGGGAACACCAACGCTGGACCAGGTGCAGGCAACACCAACGCTGGATAAGGTGCAGGCAACACCAACACTGGACCAGGTACAGGCAACACCAACGCTGGACCAGGTGCAGGCAACACCAACGCTTGACCAGGTGCAGGCAACACCAACGCTGGACCAGGTGCAGGCAACACCAACGCTGGATCAGGTACAGGCAACACCAAAGCTGGACCAGATGCAGGCAACACCAACGCTGGACCAGGTGCAGGCAACACCAACACTGGACCAGGTACAGGCAACACCAACACTGGACGAGTTACAGGCAACACCAACACTGGACCAGGTGCAGGCAACACCAACACTGGACCAGGTGCAACCAACACCAACGCTGGACCAGGTGCAGGCAACACCAACGCTGGACCAGGTGCAGGCAATACCAACACTGGACCAGGTGCAGGCAACACCAACACTGGACCAGGTGCAACCAACACCAACGCTGGACCAGGTGCAACCAACACCAACACTGGACCAGGTGCAGGCAACACCAACACTGGACCAGGTGCAACCAACACCAACGCTGGACCAGGTGCAGGCAACACCAACACTGGACCAGGTGCAACCAACACCAACACTGGACCAGGTGCAACCAACACCAACGCTGGACCAGGTGCAGGCAACACCAACACTGGACCTGGTGCAGGCAACACCAACACTGGACCAGGTGCAACCAACACCAACGCTGGACCAGGTGCAGGCAACACCAACACTGGACCAGGTGCAGGCAACACCAACACTGGACCAGGTGCAACCAACACCAACACTGGACCAGGTGCAGGCAACACCAACACTGGACCAGGTGCAGGCAACACCAACGCTGGACCAGGTGCAGGCAACACCAACATGAAGGCCATGTATTTTAATATGAAAGATGTTAATTCTTGTTAATGTCGACGAGAGAGTTTTCGAGATTTCTCTGAGAGATCATCACCTTGTAAGGAGGAACTACAGCTCCAGGGAACACAATGAGAGCCTTCACTCTACGTATAAGGTCACTCAAGCAACTGACTTACTGGTGCTGTATTGCCCTTGTGGTTTAGCGCTTCTTTTTGATTATAATAATAATAATAATAACTTAATTACTGGGAACGTTTGAAGTCCCTTGATATGTACTTCTTGGAACGAAGACGAGAAAAGTACAGTATTATCAACACCTGGAAAATCCTAGAGGGACTGGTCTCAAAAATGCGCTCAGAAATCACTCATTATGAATGCAAAAGGCTCGGCAGACGATGCAACATTCTCCCAGTGAAAAGTAGGGGCTCCATGGATACAGTGACATTTTTCACAATAAGAACAAGAGGCCTGGCCATGAACCGGGCCGCGGGGGCGTTGACCCTCGGATCATTCTCCAGGTAGATCCCAGATAGACTCTCTCTCCTGGGAGGTATTGGTCACCTTGTAGCTTATCACCGACAGCTGCTTCCATTGTTGCTTTACTTCAGTGTCACTGGTGCCTACCTGCGTCTTAACTGGCGGCCTGGTCAGTCAGGCGCTCATAGGATATAAACACTGGTTGATCAAGAAATGTCTGGAGCCAATTCGCCAAATTCCTTCTGTTTGTATAACACTATATTGCTAGGAAGGGTATTGCAAACGCTGGCTTCTTACTGGCTCGCTGTCTCAATTTATATGTCAGGAGAAAATCGTTCACTGAAATTTCTCTCAACACACTCATTAAGTAGCAGCAACAGGGAGTCGATGGATCGAGTCTCCACCACTGCTTTAATAACTCACGTGAAGTATATTAGTCTCACTATACTTGTTACACCCTTCTTTCCAATAGTGTATTGTGACTTATTTTTCTCGTCTACACTCCAAGAACCTCAATTTATAAGATTTCAATCATTCCAAACAATTTAAAAGTTTTAATGACTTCAGTTATTATGTTTAAAATGGTATAAAATGCCGACAAGTTGATGATTAAGACATGTGCAACAGTTGGGAATCTCTAGTTTTTTAGCGTTTCACCTGCACAGTAGAGTTGTTCAGTCAGATACAGAGGCAACAGTAGTAGTGAAATGAAGATGATTTAATCAGTCCATCAACCTTGGAGAAATAGTACTCGAGGTGGTCAGTCCCTCAGCCTGGAGAAGAGTTCAGCTTCATGGTCTGGAACGATATGAAGCTGAAACATAAGAATGTAGTCTTAAATACTGCAACGTCTTCGTGGTCTTCCATCTCACCTTTGACAGTATTTAAGACTCCAGTCTCATGCTTCATCTTCATATCGTTCCAGACCATGGAACGATATGAAGCTGAGGGACTGACCACCACAGGCTGAAGGAATGGCCACAACAGGCTGAGGAAATAACCACCACAGGCTGAGGGAATGACCACCACAGGCTGAAGGAGTGACCATCACAGGCTGAGCGAGTGACCACCACAGGCAGAGGGAATGGCCATCTCAAATACTAATTCTCCAAGGTTGATGGACTGATTACATCATCATTTCGCTACTGCACCTACTGCCTCTGTATTTGACTGAAGAAGCCTGTTGTATAGGCGAAACGTTGCAACAATAAAGATACTCAACTGTTGCACATGTGACTTAAATTATTAATGAATAAAACCTCTCTGCCCATTCCCGAGAGCTACAGTTTATCATACCTTTAAAGTGAGGCCTATGTATCTTGAAGACCACAGTCACCCTTGTCAAAGTCACCCGGCAGGTGGCCCAGGTGAGGCTGTCTCAGGTATAAAACTCATTATTGACAGGTGCCTCGCTCTGTAACACATCTGCGCCTGCATCACCGCGGCCCAGTGTCCTCTTTCTCTTCTGTTTTCATTACTGATTATTTAGGCTTCCATGAATGTGTCGTTAGTGTAGGCAGTGATGCCTGTCGAGTGTGTGATGAGGCGCGGCGCTTCTGCTACACCGATACACATCTATGACTCTGTTCAGTCTTCAATGACAGTTATTGTTCGCTCTACACAGAGTTTATTGCCCATTCTGCATCATGAGTTTATTGTACATTCTACACTGAGTTTTGCATATTCTCTACTGTGAGTTTTTGATCGCTGATCACCGCAAAACTTACAATAACATGTCACGGTTATGCAGTAGGCGCAATGAAACCCAGGTTAGAGTCTGTGTAGGCCCATATTTTTCTGCCTCTCTCTGGCATGTAATTTCCTGATGAAATTACATTTACCAGCAGGCAAGGAAAGCCACGATGCTCTTTTGCAACCCTCACCCTCTCCCCGTCACTCTGTAAATGGCATGGAGCATCAAGTGTGTATTGCAGCCAGGAAAAGAAAGCCAACACGTGGTGAACGAAAGAGATCCTTCACGTGTTAGAGCCGTCATGACTGTCACGGGTCGTGGGGAACATCCTGATATACAAGGCACCTTACAATTACATTCAACTCACCTTCCACCCCCGTCGTCTCGAATGTGCGTGGAAGGTGAGTTGTTTGTGTCAGCAGGTGGAATATTGTTTGTGTCAGCAGGTGGAATATTGTTTGTGTCAGCAGGTGGAATATTGATAAATTAGACACATGTGCAACTCTTGGGTATCTTTATTGAGGAAACGTTTCGCCACACAGTGGCTTCATCAGTCCATACAAAGGAGAATCTTGAAGAACAGGAGGAGAATGAGGTAATCAGTCCCTCAGCCTTTAGTCGATGTGGTCAGTCCATCAACCTTGAATAGAATACGGCATAAGTGCGGAGAAGCAGCTTAAAAACCGTAGGCAGGAGAGGTGCAGCAGTCGTAGTATCTTAATACTTGGGAATTCTTCGCTTTGTATGGGCTGATGAAGCCACTGTGTGGCGAAACGTTTCCTCAATAAAGATACCCAAGAGTTGCACATGTGTCTAATTTATCAACTTGTCGGTTCTCTGAACCATTGATCTACAGGTGGAATATTGTTTGTGTCAGCAGGTGGAATATTGTTTGTGTCAGCAGGTGGAATATTGTTTGTGTCAGCAGGTGGAATATTATTTGTGTCAGCAGGTGGAATATTGTTTGTGTCAGCAGGTGGAATATTATTTGTGTCAGCAGGTGGAATATTGTTTGTGTCAGCAGGTGGAATATTGTTTGTGTCAGCAGGTGGAATATTGTTTGTGTCAGCAAGTGTTTGTGTGCTATCTCATTTACCTTCGGAGACTTAACCATATATTCGAAGAGAATGACAAAGAGGAGAACAAAGAGGATTAAAATGAGTTAGAAGAAGAAGAAGACGAGGAGGAGGAGGAGGAGAAAAAGGAGATGGCAAAGAAAAAGAAGGAACACTAACGGATAGAACATTTACTAGCATATATAAAAAACAGGTATTGTCTAACACGGATACGACAGGGTCTAACAGTATTTATACAGCTTCAAACACAAATACAACAGTGTCTAACACAAATACAACAGTGTCTAACACAAATACAATAGTGTCTAACAAATGCAACAGTGTATAACACAACTACAACAGCGTCTAACACGGATACTACAGTGTCTAACACGATGCCACAGCGTCTAACACTAATACCACAGCATCTAACACTAATACCACAGCGTCTAACACTAATACTACAGCGTCTAACACTAATAACATAGCGTCTAACACTAATACCACACCGTCCAACACAAATATCACAACGTCTAACACGGATACCACAGCGTATATCAACAACGCGCTAGAGCAGCCTAAGAGCAGCGTCGTCATTGAGTACACTCACGAGCGAGTACATACTCCTACGAGTACATGAACGGAGCCTCCTGCAGGAGGAAGAGACAGTGAAATGTAATCATTAGGACTCCGCGACAGGACGATTATTCTGACGGATACAGTGACAAACGGTCTCGTGATGTGAACCTCGTGCACCTCAAGGTTTGAACCTCTGTGACGCCTTAAGGTTCGTTTTCTGATAAACACACACACACACACACACACACACAGGAGGCCAGGAGCTCGGACTCGACCCCTGCAACCTCAACTAGGTGAGTACACACACACAGGCATATACAAGGAGGGAGAGAATGGACCTAGTAGCGATCAGCGAAGAGGCGGAACCAGGAGCTGTGACTCGTCCCTTGCAATTACAAATAGGCGAGTACACACAGGGCCTGTGATACTCCAGCACCAGTGATCACCAGCACTAATAATCACCAGCACCAGTGATCCAGGCACCAGTGATCCTAGCACCAGTGACCAGCACCAGTGATCCCAGCACCAGTGATCACCAGCACCAGTAATCCCAGTATCAGTGATCACCAGCACCAGTAATCCCAGTATCAGTGATCACCAGCACCAGTTATTCCAGGACCAGTGATCAGCACCAGTGATCCAGGTACAAGTGACCCCAGCACCAGTGATCACCAGCACCAGTAATCCCAGTATCAGTGATCACCAGCACCAGTGATTCCAGGACCAGTGATCACCAGCACCAGTAATCCCAGCACCAGTGACCCCAGCACCAGTGATCACCAGCACCAGTAATCCCAGTATCAATGATCACCAGCACCAGTGATCCAGGCACCAGTGATCCCAGCACCAGTGACCAGCACCAGTGATCCCAGCACCAGTGATCACCAGCACCAGTTATCCCAGCACCAGTGACCCCAGCACCAGTGATCACCAGCACCAGTAATCCCAGTATCAGTGATCACCAGCACCAGTGATTCCAGGACCAGTGATCACCAGCACCAGTGCTGCCAGCACCAGTGATCACCAGCACCAGTGCTGCCAGCACCAGTGATCCCACAACCAGTGATCCCACCACCAGTGATCACCAGCACCAGTGATTTCAGCACCAGTGATCCCAGCCCCAGTGCTGCCAGCATCAGCGATCCCAGCACCAGTGATCCCAGGACCAGTGCTGCCAGCACCAGTGATCTCAACACCAGTAATCCCAGCATCAGTGATCCCAGCACAAGTGTTGTCAGCACCGGTGATCCTAGCACAAGTGATCCCAACACCAGTAATCCCCGTACCAGTGATCCCAGCACCAGTGATCCCAGCACCAGTGCTGCCAGCACCAGTGATCCCAGCACCAGTGATCCTAACACCAGTAATCCCAGTATCAGTGATCCAGCACCAGAGCTGCCAGCACCGGTGATACCAGCACAAGTGATCCCAACACCAGTAATCCCAGTACCAGTGATCCCAGCACCAGTGATCCCAGCACCAGTGATCCCAGCACCAGTGATCCCAGCAAAAGTGATCCCAACACCGGTAATCCCATCAGTGATCCCAGCTCCAGTGCTGCCAGCACGAGTTATCCCAGTACCAGTGATTCCAGCACCAGTGCTGCCAGCACCAGTGATCCCAGCACAAGTGATCCCAACACCAGTAATCCCAGCATCAGTGATCCCAGCACCACTGCTGCCAGGCAGGGGTGGATCCTAGCTCCACCTCTCAGCGAGTAACTTTATACTATATAATCACAAAAGAATAAAAGCCTCTTGAATTGCCTCCACCAGATTCTTGGCTTCCCTCACAACACGGTCCACTCTCACCAGCCGCCTGCTAGCCTTGCACTCCCGTTGAATTTGGCGTCTCACACGCAAGATTTTCGTCTTGAAGTATCTCATCCAGCCTCCCAGAGCTCTAAAATAACGAAGGTGACGGTGGCTTGGTGTGCGGAGGAGATGCGTTACTTTCCGTTCCCGGGTCGGAGCTGCAGATTATTGGCCGATGTGTGCTGATTAAGGCAGCAGACGCCATCTCCGGGTTCAAACATTTCGGAACAAGAGCCGGTCATTCTGAACCCGGTTGCTAATGAAAGCGATTGTCCGCGGCATTAAAAAAGTTTACAGCCTCATTGTAAATATGTCAGTATCTCACACAATAGACGGCGAAACTTTCCTTTTACATCAGATGTGATAAACAAAGGAGCATCACCCACCAATAAAACCCGGGATACAACACTCACCCAGAGGCCGCGAACGCCCGTCGCTCCGCCCTAATCCAAGTGAACTTATTTTTCTCTTCATTGATTTGTTACTTCTTTTGAGCGCCGGAAAGACAGAGAGAGGGGGGAAAAAAGGCGAGAAACACGGGTAATAAGCTGGTCCTCAGACAACAGCTTATTTCAGACAACAGTTATTTTTTTCCCCGCCGTCACGGACATATTTATTTGGGTGGTGCAAGGGGCATGAATATAAAACAGAGACAAGTGGAACCTCATTACGTCGGGTCCGATTCTCTGGTGGTTTGAGGCTCCAGCGCCTTGATTAAGAAACCAGCAGCCTGGAGTTCCAACCTTGTTCACTTTACAACCACAAGTCGCACACAAAGGAGGTCGTAACATAGTCTGGGCTGGCACTCAGTAGTCCCTAACTAGACTCGTTTCAAACAACCATTGGCGCGTTCAACTGGACACGAATTCGAACATTTGTGCGTTCATTTGGTCACGAATTCGAACATTCACGCGCTGAGCTAGTCACGAATTCGAACACTCTCGTGTTCAACTGTTCACTAATTCAAGTATTCGCGCGTTCACTCATTCTCTGATCAAACCTAATTACCTCCCATTTCCTCTTCACCGGTGACGCCTTCGTGCCGGTGTAGGGCTTTTGATCCAAGAAATGAGACTCACTCTCCCCTTTTCTTGCATGAACCCTTGAGGGTGTAGCGTCACCCCTACGTACGTGTTTAACGCTTTCCCGTGCATGCACATTAAATACCATCCTTCAGAAATATAAGGAAAACCATTGAGGATTTTATACAATACGCAACAGCAATATCTGAGCAAGCAGCGCCTCTGTGGAGCCCATGACTCCTCGAGCTTCAGATGGTTAGAACTCTGCCACCAGGCTGAGCCCTAATATAGCAGTACAGAGGATAACGATGCCAGAGGTGAAGGACGACCCCGAGGAGACACAACAACGACATGCAAGATACTCACGGGAGCAAGTAGAGGAAAGACAGGGAGCCTAAACGAATGATATCATGACCATTTCATGAAGAGACTGAACAAATGAAGGAATTTGTAATAATAATAATAATAATAATAATAATAATAATAATAATAATAATAATAATAATAATAAATTAATACAGAGAGTAGGGCTACAATTTTAAATTGATTAGATAAGTAGCAATGAAGGAAGATTGACAGGTACAGAGGTGAAGTACCTGTGGCAGGTGTACTTACATATTTGTACTCACCTAACTGTGGTTGCTGGAGTCGATTCACAGCTCCTGCTCCCGCATCTTCGCTGATCCAAAGTAAGTCAACTCTTTCTCCTTGTTTCAAGAGTTTTATGTTTGTTAGTGTGTTTGTGAGTATTTTATCAACATTTGCGGCAAATTGTCAATTCTTCTATCGTTCTAGCACCGTGCAGACCCCCCATACACAGTGAAGAGGCGGGGCCAGGAGCTGAGTCTCGACCCCTGCAACCACAATTAGGTGAGTACAATTAGGTAAGTACACACACATACACTTACACAGACACACACATACATACACACACACACACATACAAACACACACACACACACACACACACACACACACACACACATACACACACATACACACACACAAACACACACACACACACACACACACACACACCACATATACACACACACACATACCTACACACACACACACACACGCACACACACACACACACACATATACACACAGACACACACACATACACACACACACACACACACACACACACACACACACACACACACACACACACACACACACACAAACACACCTCAAGTATCACTTATTGATGGGAACATTTCGCCTTGCCGGCGACGTTTTTTACCCCCGCAAGTTCCTACTTCAATTTCACTGGTGTCGTTTCTCATTTCGTTTCTTTCCTCCGCCTGGCGTCGCCTCTCACGATTTGTCGCTTCGTTAAAGATCGAACAGCAGTTTTTTCCCGCGAGGTTTTATAGGAAATATTTTGGTGTATTGTGTGAGACTCGCTACAATGTGCTTCATTTTGATTTGTGCTTTAGTGAGACGACTTTCAGTGTCACTAGTAATGAAGAATTGTTTGAGTATTTTATTCTGATTTGTGTTTCAGTTTGGTGAATTATATACGTCGTTAGTAACAAAGAATTACTATGTATTTTTTTTTCTGATTTGTGCTTCAGCGAGATGAATATTTTTTCATGTCATAATATTAAAGAATTGTTTGAGTATTTAATTCAGATTTGTATTTCAGTGAGTCGAATTTTGTTAAATACCACTTATGATGGTGATTTTTTAAGGTCGAAAGTTGTAAAGGTTTGTTGTTGCAATATTATGAAACATTTAGCGCTAAACTCGTAGGGGTAATAAAGCTACTTGGGTAATGAGACGCAACCTGGTTCGATCCATGGTAGGGGAGGACGGGGCGCACTTCCTTGGATCAAGATTCCTGCAGACTAGAGGGCGTTACAGCGGTGATTGCTACAGCGGTGACTGCTACAGCAGATGCTGTTACAGCAGCTGCTTCTAGAGCAGAGGCTGTTGCCTCTGCTCTAGAAGCAGGCGCTGCTACAGCAGTTAACACAATAACTACAGCAGCTGCTGCTACACTAAAGGCTACTACAGCAGAGGCTACTACAGCAAAGGCTACTACAGCAGAGGCTACTACAGCAAAGGCTACTACAGCAAAGGCTACTACAGCAGAGGCTACTACAGCAAAGGCTACTACAGCAGAGGCTACTACAGCAAAGGCTACTACAGCAAAGGCTACTACAGCAGAGGCTACTACAGCAAAGGCTACTACAGCAGAGGCTACTACAGGAAAGGCTATTTTAGCAGAGGTTACTACAGCAAAGGCTACTACAGCAGAGGCTACTACAGCAGAGGCTACTACAGCAAAGGCTACTACAGCAGAGGCTACTACAGGAAAGGCTATTACAGCAGAGGCTACTACAGCAAAGGCTACTACAGCAAAGGCTACTACAGCAGAGGCTACTACAGCAGAGGCTGCTACACGAAAGGCTACTACAGCAAAGGCTACTACAGCAAAGGCTACTACAGCAGAGGCTACTACAGCAGAGGCTGCTACACTAAAGGCTACTACAGCAAAGGCTACTACAGCAGAGGCTACTACAGGAAAGGCTATTACAGTAGAGGCTGCTACACGAAAGGCTACTACAGCAAAGGCTACTACAGCAAAGGCTACTACAGCAGAGGCTACTACAGCAGAGGCTACTACAGGAAAGGCTATTACAGCAGAGGCTGCTACACGAAAGGCTACTACAGCAAAGGCTACTACAGCAAAGGCTACTACAGCAGAGGCTACTACAGCAGAGGCTGCTACACTAAAGGCTACTACAGCAAAGGCTACTACAGCAGAGGCTACTACAGGAAAGGCTATTACAGTAGAGGCTACTACAGTATAGGTTGCAACACTAGATTAATATTGTAATTATGGGAAGCGCTAAACCCGAAGGGATTATACAACTCGTAATCCCTACGAGTCAGTTCAGGGAACTGGAGCACAGATCCAATTCCCTAGATCAAGAGCCCCTTACCAGTGTCAAGGAACCTCTCTTGAGGGGTGCAGCACTAGAAGCTGCAACACTAGAGGCTTCATACTAGAGGCTGCAACACTAGAATCTGTAACAGAAGAGGCTACTACAGTAAATTGAGGCTACAATACTAGAGGCTGCAGCACTGGAGGCTGCTAGAGTAGAGGCTGCAGCACTGGAGGCTGCTAGAGTAGAGGCTGCAGCACTGGAGGCTGCTAGAGTAGAGGCTGCAGCACTAGAGGCTGCAACGCTAGAAGATGCTATAGTAGATGCTGCAGCTCTAGAGGCTGCAGCACTAGAGGCTGCACCACCAGTGGCTGTTAGAGTAGAGGCTGCAGCAGTAGAGGCTGCAACATTAGAGGCTGCAGCAATAGATGCTGCAACAGTAGAGGCTGCATCACTAGAGGCTGCTAGAGTAGAGGCTGCAGCACTAGATGCTGCACCACCAGTGGCTGTTAGAGTAGAGGCTGCTAGAGTAGAGGCTGCAGCTCTAGAGGCTGCTAGAGTAGAGGCTGCAGCACTGGAGGCTGCTAGAGTAGAGGCTGCAGCACTGGAGGCTGCTAGAGTAGAGGCTGCAGCACTAGAGGCTGCTAGAGTAGAGGCTGCAGCAGTAGAGGCTGCAGCACTAGATGCTACACCACCAGTGGCTGCTAGAGTAGAGGCTGCAGCTCTAGAGGCTGCTAGAGTAGAGGCTGCAGCACTGGAGGTTGCTAGAGTAGAGGCTGCAGCAGTAGAGGCTGCTAGAGTAGAGGCTGCAGCAGTAGAGGCTGCAGCACTAGATGCTGCATCACCAGTGGCTGCTAGAGTAGTGGCTGCAGCTCTAGAGGCTGCTAGAGTAGAGGCTGTAGCACTAGAAGCTGCTAGAGTAGAGGCTGCAGCACTAGAGGCTGCTAGAGTAGAGGCTGCAGCAGTAGAGGCTGCAGCAGTAGAGGCTGCAGCTCTAGAGGCTGCTACAGTAGAGGCTGCAACATTAGAGGCTGCAGCAATAAATGCTGCAGCAGTAGAGGCTGCATCACTAGAGGCTGCTAGAGGCTGCAGCACTAGAGGCTGCATCACCAGTGGCTGCTAGAGTAGAGGCTGCAGCACTGGAGGCTGCTAGAGTAGAGGCTACCAGCAGTAGAGGCTGCAGCACTAGATGCTGCTGCACTAGAGGCTGCAGCACTAGATGCTGCACCACCAGTGGCTGCTAGAGTAGAGGCTGGAGCACTGGAGGCTGCTAGAGTAGAGGCTGCAGCAGTAGAGGCTGCTAGAGTAGAGGCTGCAGCACTAGAGGCTGCTAGAGTAGAGGCTGCAGCACTAGAGGCTGCTAGAGTAGAGGCTGCAGCACTAGAGGCTGCTAGAGTAGAGGCTGCAGCACTAGAGGCTGCAGCACTGGAGGCTGCTAGAGTAAAGGCTGCAGCACTGGAGGCTGCACCACCAGTGGCTGCTAGAGTAGAGGCTGCA
>NC_091306.1:16689158-16716658 GCF_038502225.1 Cherax quadricarinatus | reverse complement strand
CCATATATATATATATATATATATATATATATATATATATATATATATATATATATATATATATATATATATATATATATATATATATATATATATATATATATATATACATATATATATATATATATATATATATATATATATATATATATATATATATATATATATACATATATATATATATATATATATATATATATATATATATATATATATATATATATATATATATATATATACATATATACATATATATATATATATATATATATATATATATATATATATATATATATATATATATATATATATATATATATATAAAATAACACAGAGTTTGTTAGATAATTGGGTTTAAATCCTATTGACTTTAGTTTAGCGCTTAGTTTTGATTCTAATAATGAAGTGTCACTAGATAAAGAGTCAGTGAGGCTGCAGGTTCACATTTACTCAACAATACATTAATCCCTAAACAAGATATATATCACTTGAACTCTCAGTGTATCTACTTCTGTGTGTCGATAAATTAAACACATGTGCAACACTTGGGTATCTTTATTGAGGAAACGTTTCGCCACACAGTGGCTTCTTCAGTCATATACATAGAAGAATGGTAAAGAACAGAAGAACTTTCAGGTTATCAGTCTCTCAAAACTCCTGATCTTCACAATTCTTCTTTGTACTTGACTGATGAAGTCACAGTGTGGCGAAACGTTTCCTTAATAAAGACACCCAAGTGTTTCACATGTGTCTAATTTATCAACGTGTCGGTCCTCTGAGTCATTTATCTACACTTCTCCGAGTACACATTATGTCCTCTTAAATATCTTGTGCACAATTATTGTTAAATTAGGTCAGTGACCTTAATACACCAGCCATCACATACACTAGCATGGAGCTCCTTCAGTTATTCACACCAGGTGTAACCCGGAGTGACACACACTTGCCGTACACAAGGGCAACAGATTACTTACTAAGACTCATGTGCAAATCTTGAGTAACTTTAATTCCGAAACGAACTACTGACGTCAGCACTACTACTTATTCTGTCTCAACTCGCTTATATCTAACTGAAGAATCCTCTGGTGCGGGCGAAACGTTTGGCTAATCAAGATGTATAAGTGTTGCTCCTGTGTAGTATTTAATAAATAATATCCAGTATTTAATAAATAATAACCAGGTAGCCTGGCCACAGGTATCCTCCAAAAGGAAGGAACGTTGTCGTGGACCAGGTAGCCTGGCCACAGGTATCCTCCACAAGGAAGGAACGTTGTCATGGACCAGGTAGCCTGGCCACAGGTATCCTCCACAAGGAAGGAACGTTGTCATGGACCAGGTAGCCTGGCCACAGGTATCCTCCACAAGGAAGGAACGTTGTCGTGGACCAGGTAGCCTGGCCACAGGTATCCTGCACAAGGAAGGAACGTTGTCGTGGACCAGGTAGCCTGGCCACAGGTATCCTCCACAAGGAAGGAACGTTGTCGTGGACCAGGTAGCCTGGCCACAGGTATCCTCCACAAGGAAGGAACGTTGTCGTGGACCAGGTAGCCTGGCCACAGGTATCCTCCACAAGGAAGGAACGTTGTCGTGGACCAGGTAGCTTGGCCAGAAGTATCCTCCACAAGGAAGGAACGTTGTCGTGGACCAGGTAGCCTGGCCACAGGTATCCTGCACAAGGAAGGAACGTTGTCGTGGACCAGGTAGCCTGGCCACAGGTATCCTCCACAAGGAAGGAACGTTGTCGTGGACCAGGTAGCCTGGCCACAGGTATCCTGCACAAGGAAGGAACGTTGTCGTGGACCAGGTAGCCTGGCCACAGGTATCCTGCACAAGGAAGGAACGTTGTCGTGGACCAGGTAGCCTGGCCAGAAGTATCCTCCACAAGGAAGGAACGTTGTCGTGGACCAGGTAGCCTGGCCAGAAGTATCCTCCACAAGGAAGGAACGTTGTCGTGGACCAGGTAGCCTGGCCACAGGTATCCTGCACAAGGAAGGAACGTTGTCGTGGACCAGGTAGCCTGGCCAGAAGTATCCTCCACAAGGAAGGAACGTTGTCGTGGACCAGGTAGCCTGGCCACAGGTATCCTGCACAAGGAAAGAACGTTGTCGTGGACCAGGTAGCCTGGCCACAGGTATCCTGCACAAGGAAGGAACGTTGTCGTGGACCAGGTAGCCTGGCCAGAAGTATCCTCCACAAGGAAGGAACGTTGTCGTGGACCAGGTAGCCTGGCCACAGGTATCCTGCACAAGGAAGGAACGTTGTCATGGACCAGGTAGCCTGGCCAGAAGTATCCTCCACAAGGAAGGAACGTTGTCGTGGACCAGGTAGCCTGGCCACAGGTATCCTGCACAAGGAAGGAACGTTGTCATGGACCAGGTAGCCTGGCCACAGGTATCCTCCACAAGGAAGGAACGTTGTCATGGACCAGGTAGCCTGGCCACAGGTATCCTCCACAAGGAAGGAACGTTGTCGTGGACCAGGTAGCCTGGCCACAGGTATCCTGCACAAGGAAGGAACGTTGTCATGGACCAGGTAGCCTGGCCAGAAGTATCCTCCACAAGGAAGGAACGTTGTCATGGACCAGGTAGCCTGGCCACAGGTATCCTGCACAAGGAAGGAACGTTGTCATGGACCAGGTAGCCTGGCCAGAAGTATCCTCCACAAGGAAGGAACATTGTCGTGGACCAGGTAGCCTGGCCACAGGTATCCTCCACAAGGAAGGAACGTTGTCGTGGACCAGGTAGCCTGGCCAGAAGTATCCTCCACAAGGAAGGAACGTTGTCGTGGACCAGGTAGCCTGGCCACAGGTATCCTGCACAAGGAAGGAACGTTGTCGTGGACCAGGTAGCCTGGCCACAGGTATCCTCCACAAGGAAGGAACGTTGTCGTGGACCAGGTAGCCTGGCCACAGGTATCCTCCACAAGGAAGGAACGTTGTCGTGGACCAGGTAGCCTGGCCACAGGTATCCTCCACAAGGAAGGAACGTTGTCGTGGACCAGGTAGCCTGGCCACAGGTATCCTGCACAAGGAAGGAACGTTGTCGTGGACCAGGTAGCCTGGCCACAGGTATCCTGCACAAGGAAGGAACGTTGTCATGGACCAGGTAGCCTGGCCACAGGTATCCTCCACAAGGAAGGAACGTTGTCATGGACCAGGTAGCCTGGCCACAGGTATCCTCCACAAGGAAGGAACGTTGTCGCGGACCAGGTAGCCTGGCCACAGGTATCCTCCACAAGGAAGGAACGTTGTCATGGACCAGGTAGCCTGGCCACAGGTATCCTCCACAAGGAAGGAACGTTGTCATGGACCAGGTAGCCTGGCCACAGGTATCCTCCACAAGGAAGGAACGTTGTCATGGACCAGGTAGCCTGGCCACAGGTATCCTCCACAAGGAAGGAACGTTGTCGTGGACCAGGTAGCCTGGCCACAGGTATCCTCCACAAGGAAGGAACGTTGTCGTGGACCAGGTAGCCTGGCCACAGGTATCCTGCACAAGGAAGGAACGTTGTCATGGACCAGGTAGCCTGGCCACAGGTATCCTCCACAAGGAAGGAACGTTGTCATGGACCAGGTAGCCTGGCCACAGGTATCCTCCACAAGGAAGGAACGTTGTCGTGGACCAGGTAGCCTGGCCACAGGTATCCTCCACAAGGAAGGAACGTTGTCGTGGACCAGGTAGCCTGGCCACAGGTATCCTGCACAAGGAAGGAACGTTGTCATGGACCAGGTAGCCTGGCCACAGGTATCCTCCACAAGGAAGGAACGTTGTCATGGACCAGGTAGCCTGGCCACAGGTATCCTCCACAAGGAAGGAACGTTGTCATGGACCAGGTAGCCTGGCCACAGGTATCCTCCACAAGGAAGGAACGTTGTCATGGACCAGGTAGCCTGGCCACAGGTATCCTCCACAAGGAAGGAACGTTGTCATGGACCAGGTAGCCTGGCCACAGGTATCCTGCACAAGGAAGGAACGTTGTCGTGGACCAGGTAGCCTGGCCACAGGTATCCTCCACAAGGAAGGAACGTTGTCATGGACCAGGTAGCCTGGCCACAGGTATCCTCCACAAGGAAGGAACGTTGTCATGGACCAGGTAGCCTGGCCACAGGTATCCTCCACAAGGAAGGAACGTTGTCGTGGACCAGGTAGCCTGGCCATGGACCAGGTATCCTCCACAAGGAAGGAACGTTGTCGTAGGACCAGGTAGCCAGGTAGCCTGCCACAGGTATCCTCCACAAGGAAGGAACGTTGTCATGGACCAGGTAGCCTGGCCACAGGTATCCTCCACAAGGAAGAAACATTGTCATGGACCAGGTAGCCTGGCCACAGGTATCCTGCACAAGGAAGGAACGTTGTCATGGACCAGGTAGCCTGGCCACAGGTATCCTCCACAAGGAAGGAACGTTGTCATGGACCAGGTAGCCTGGCCACAGGTATCCTGCACAAGGAAGGAACGTTGTCATGGACCAGGTAGCCTGGCCACAGGTATCCTCCACAAGGAAGGAACGTTGTCATGGACCAGGTAGCCTGGCCAGAGGTATCCTCCACAAGGAAGGAACGTTGTCGTGGACCAGGTAGCCTGGCCACAGGTATCCTCCACAAGGAAGGAACGTTGTCGTGGACCAGGTAGCCTGGCCACAGGTATCCTCCACAAGGAAGGAACGTTGTCATGGACCAGGTAGCCTGGCCACAGGTATCCTCTACAAGGAAGGAACGTTGTCGTGGACCAGGTAGCCTGGCCACAGGTATCCTGCACAAGGAAGGATCGTTGTCATGGACCAGGTAGCCTGGCCATAGGTATCCTCCACAAGGAAGGAACGTTGTCATGGACCAGGTAGCCTGGCCACAGGTATCCTCCACAAGGAAGGAACGTTGTCCTGGACCAGGTAGCCAGGTAGCCTGTGGACCAGGTAGCAGGTATCCTCCACAAGGAAGGAACGTTGTCGTGGACCAGGTAGCCTGGCCACAGGTATCCTGCACAAGGAAGGAACGTTGTCAAGGTAGCCTGGCCACAGGTATCCTCCACGGAAGGAACGTTGTCCCTCCACCTGGCCACAGGTAACCTCCACAAGGAAGGAACGTTGTCGTGGACCAGGTAGCCTGGCCACAGGTATCCTCCACAAGGAAGGAACGTTGACGTGGACCAGGTAGCCTGGCCACAGGTATCCTCCACAAGGAAGGAACGTTGCCATGGACCAGGTAGCCTGGCCACAGGTATCCTCCAAAAGGAAGGAACGTTGTCGTGGACCAGGTAGCCTGGCCACAGGTATCCTCCACAAGGAAGGAACGTTGTCGTGGACCAGGTAGCCTGGCCACAGGTATCCTCCACAAGGAAGGAACGTTGTCGTGGACCAGGTAGCCTGGCCACATGTATCCTTCATAAGGAAGGAACGTTGCCATGGACCAGGTAGCCTGGACACAGGTATCCTCCACAAGGAAGGAACGTTGCCATGGACCAGGTAGCCTGGCCAGAGGTATCCTCCAAAAGGAAGGAACGTTGCCATGGACCAGGTAGCCTGGCCACAGGTATCCTCCACAAGGAAGGAACGTTGTCGTGGACCAGGTAGCCTGGCCACAGGCATCCTCCACAAGGAAGGAACGTTGTCATGGACCAGGTAGCCTGGCCACAGGTATCCTCCACAAGGAAGGAACGTTGTCGTGGACCAGGTAGCCTGGCCACAGGTATCTTCCACAAGGAAGGAACGTTGTCGTGGACCAGGTAGCCTGGCCACAGGTATCCTCAACAAGGAAGGAACGTTGTCGTGCACCAGGAAGCCTGGCCACAGGTACCCTCCACAAGGAAGGAACGTTGTCGTGGACCAGGTAGCCTGGCCACACGTATCCTCAACAAGGAAGGAACGTTGTCGTGGACCAGGTAGCATGGCCACATGTATCCTTCATAAGGAAGGAACGTTGCCATGGACCAGGTAGCCTGGACACAGGTATCCTCCACAAGGAAGGAACGTTGCCATGGACCAGGTAGCCTGGCCAGAGGTATCCTCGAAAAGGAAGGAACGTTGCCATGGACCAGGTAGCCTGGCCACAGGTATCCTCCACAAGGAAGGAACGTTGCCATGGATCAGGTAGTCTGGCCACAGGTATCCTCCACAAGGAAGGAACGTTGATATGGACCAGGTAGCCTGGCCACAGGTATCCTCCAAAAGGAAGGAAGGTTGCCATGGACCAGGTAGCCTGGACACAGGTATCCTCCAAAAGGAAGGAACTTTGCCATGGACCAGGTAGCCTGGCCACATGTATCCACCACAAGGAAGGAACGTTGCCATGGACCAGGTAGCCTGGTCACAGGTATCCACCACATAGTAAGAATATTGCCATGGACCAGATAACCTGGCCACAGGTATCCACCACAAGGAAGGAACGCTGCCATGGAGCAGATAGCGCCACAGGTATCCTCCGCAAGGAAGGATCGTTGCCATGGACCAGGTAGCCTGGCCACAGATATGGACCACAAAGAAAGAACATTGCCATGGACCAGGTAGCCTAGCCACTGATATCCACCATAATTAAGGAACGTTCCCATGGACCAGGTAGCCTGGCCACAGGTATCATCCACAAGGAAAGAGCGTTGCCATGGACCAGGTAGCCTGGTCACAGGTATCCTCCACAAGGAAGGAACGTTGCCATGGACCAGGTAGCCTCGCAAGAGGTATCCACCGGAAGGAAGGAACGTTGCCATGAACCAGGAAGCCTGGCAACAAGTATCCACCACAAGGAAGGAACGTTGCCATGGGCCAGGTAGCCTGGCCACAGGTATCCTCCAAAAGAAAGGAATGTTGCCATGGACCAGGTAGTTTGGCCACAGGTATCCTCCACAAGGAAGGAACGTTGTCATGGACAAGGTAGCCTGGCCACAGGTATCCTCCACAAGGAAGGAACGTTGCCATGGACCAGGTAGCCTGGCAACAAGTATCCACCACAAGGAAGGAACGTTGCCATGGACCAGGTAGCGTGGCCACAGGTATCCTCCAAAAGAAAGGAATGTTGCCATGGACCAGGTAGTTTGGCCACAGGTATCCTCCACAAGGAAAGAACGTTGCCATGGACCAGGTAGCCTGGCCACAGGTATCCTCCACAAGGAAAGAACGTTGTCATGGAAAAAGTAGCCTGGCCACAGATATCCTCGACTAGTAGGAACGTTGCCAAGGACCAGGCAGCCTGGCCACAGGTATCCTCCACAAGGAAGGACCGTTGCCATGAACCAAGAAGCTTGGCCGCAGGTATCCTCCACAAGGAAGGAACGTTGCCATGGACCAGGTAGCCTGGTCACAGGTATCCTCCACAAGGAAGGAATGTTGCCAAGGACCAGGCAGTCTGGCCACAGGTATCCTCCAGAAGGAAGGAACGTTGCCATGGACCAGGTAGCCTGGCCACATGTATCCTCCACAAGGAAGGAACGTTGCAATGGACCAGGTAGCCTGGCCACATGTATCCACCACAAGGAAGGAACGTTGCCATGGACCAGGTAGCCTGGCCACAGGAATCTTCCACAAGGAAGAAACGTTTCCATGGACCAGGCAGCCTGGCCACAAATATGGACCACAAAGAAAGAACATTGCCATGGATCAGGTAGCCTGGCCACGGGTATCCACCACAAGGAAGGAACGTTGCCATGGACCAGGTAGCCTGGCCACAGGTATCCTCCACAAGGAAGAAACGTTGCAATGGACCAGGCAGCCTGGCCACAGGTATCCACCACAAGGAAGGAACGCTGCTATGGACCAGATAGCGCCAGAGGTTTCCTCCACAAGGAAAAAAAGCTGCCATGGACCAAATACCTGGCCACAGGTATCCTCCACAAGGAAGGAACGTTGCCATGGACCAGGTAGCCTGGCTACATATATCCATCACAAGGAAGGAACATTGCCATGGACGAGGTAGCCTGGGCACAGGTATCTTCCACAAGGAAGGAACGTTGCAATGGACCAGGTAGCCTGGCGACAGGTATCCTCCACAAGGAAGGAAAGTTTCCATGGACCAGGTAGCCTGTCCACAGGTATCGTCCACAAGGAAAAAACGTTGCCGTGGACCAGATAGCCTGGAAACAGGTATCATCCACAAGGAAGGAACGATGCCATGGACCAGGTAGCCTGGCCACAGGTATCGTCCACAAGGAAAAAACGTTGCCGTGGACCAGGTAGCCTGGCCACAGGTATCCTTCACAAGGAAGGAACGTTGCCATGGACCAGATAGCCTGGAAACAGGTATCATCCACAAGGAAGGAACGTTGCCATGGACCAGGAAGCCTAGTCACAGATATGGACCACAAAGAAAGAACATTGCCATGGAACAGGTAGCCTAGCCAGAGATATCCACCATAATTAAGGAACGTTTCCATGGGCCAGGTAGCCTGGCCACAGGTACCCTACGCAAGGAAAGAACGTTGCCATGGACCAGGTAGCCTGGCCACATGTATCCACAACAAAGAAGGAACATTGCCATGGACCAGGTAGCCTGGCCACAGGTATCCACCACAAGGAAGGAACGCTGCCATGGACCAGATAGCGCCACAGGTATCCTCCACAAGGAAGGAACGTTGCCATGGACCAGGTAGCCTGGGCACAGATATGGACCACAAAGAAAGAACATTACCATGGACCAGGTAGCCTAGCCACTGATATCCACCATAGTTAAGGAACGTTGCCATGGACCAGGTAGCCTGGCCACAGGCATCCTCCACAAGGAAAGAACGTTGCCATGGACCAGGTAGTCTGGCCACAGGTATCCTCCACAAGGAAGGAACGCTGCCATGGACCAGATAGCCTGGCCACAGGTATCCTCCACAAGGAAGGAACGTTGCCATGGACCGGGTAGCCTCGCCACCGGTATCCACCACAAGGAAGGAACGCTGCCATGGACCAGATAGCGCCAGAGGTATCCTCCACAAGGAAGGAACGCTGCCATGGACCAGATACCTGGCCACAGGTATCCACCGCAAGGAAGGAACGTTGCCATGGACCAGGTAGCCTGGCCACAGGTATCCTCCACAAGGAAGAAACGTTGCCATTGACCAGGTAGCCTTGCCACAGGTATCCTCCACAAGGAAGGAACGTTGCCATCGACCAGGTAGCTTGGCCACAGGTATCTTCCAAAAGGAAGGAACGTTGCCATGGACCAGGTAGCCTGGCCACATGTATCCATCACAAGGAAGGAACGTTGCCATGGACGAGGTAGCCTGGCCACAGGTATCCATCACAAGGAAGGAACGTTGCAATGGACCAGGTAGCCTGGCCACAGGTATCCTCCACAAGGAAGGAACGTTTCCATGGACCAGGTAGTATGGCCACAGGTATCCATCACAAGGAAGGAACGTTGCAATGGACCAGGTAGCCTGGCCACAGGTATCCTCCACAAGGAAGGAACGTTGCCATGGACCAGGTAGCCTGGCCACAGGTATCCTCCACAAGGAAGGAACGCTGCCATGGACCAGATAGCCTGGCCACAGTTATCTTCCACAAGGAAGGAACGTTTCCATGGACCAGGTAGCCTGTCCACAGGTATCGTCCACAAGGAAAAAACGTTGCCGTGGACCAGGTAGCCTGGCCACAGGTATCCACCACAAGGAAGGAACGCTGCCATGAACCAGATAGCCTGGCCACAGGTATCCTCCACAATGAATGAACGTTGCCATGGACCAGATAGCCTGGCAACAGGTATTATCCACAAGGAAGAAACGTTGCCATGGACCAGGTAGCCTAGCCACAGATATCCACCATAATTAAGGAACGTTGCCATGGACCAGGTAGTTTGGCCACAGGTATCCTCCACAAGGAAAGAACGTTGCCATGGTCCAGGTAGCCTGGACACAGGTATCCACCACATAGTAGGAATATTGCCATGGACCAGATAACCTGGCCACAGGTATCCACCACAAGCAAGGAACGCTGCCATGGACCAGATAGCGCCACAGGTATCCTCCACAAGGAAGGATCGTTGCCATGGACCAAGTAGCCTGGCCACATATATGGACCACAAAGAAAGAACATTGCCATGAACCAGGTAGCCTAGCCACTGATATCCACCATAATTAAGGAACGCTGCCATGGACCAGATAGCGCCACAGGTATCCTCCACATGGAAGGATCGTTGCCATGGACCAGGTAGCCTTGTCACAGGTATCCTCCACAAGGAAGGAACGTTGCCATGGACCAGGTAGCCTGGCAACAAGTATCCACCACAAGGAAGGAACGTTGCCATGAACCAGGTAGCCTGGCCGCAGTTATCCTCCAAAATGAAGGAACGTTGCCATGGACCAGGTAGCCTGGCAACAAGTATCCACCACAAGGAAGGAACGTTGCCATGGACCAGGTAGCCTGGCCACAGGTATCCTCCAAAAGAAAGGAATGTTGCCATGGACCAGGTAGTTTGGCCACAGGTATCCTCCACAAGGAAGGAACGTTGCCATGGACAAGGTAGCCTGGCCATATGTATCCTCCACAAGGAAGGAATGTTGCCAAGCACCAGGTAACCTGCTACAGATATCCACCACTAGGAAGGAACGTTGCCATGGACTAGGTAGCCTAGCCACATATATCCACCACAATTAAGAAACGTTGCCATGGATTAGGTAGCCTGGCCACAGATATGGACCACAAAGAAAGAACATTGCCTGGACCAGGTAGCCTAGCCACAGATATCCACCATAATTAAGGAACGTTGTCATTGACAAAGGTAGCCTAGCCACAGATATCTACCACAAGGAAGGACTGTTGCCATGAACCAGGTACACTGGCCACAGATATCCACCACAAGGAAGGACTGTTGCCATGTATTAGGTAGACTGGCCACAGATATCCACCACAAGGGAGGAATGCTGACATGGACCAGGTAGCCTGGCCACACATATCAACCACAATGAAGGAACGTTGCCATGAACCAGGTAGACTGACCACAGATAACCATCACAAGGAAGGATCTTTGTCATGAACCAGGTAGACTGGCCACAGATATCCACCACAAGGAAGGACTGTTGCCATGAACCAGGTACATTGGCCACAGATATCCACCGAAAGGAAGGATTGTTACTGTAGACTGCAGAGATAATCATGAAGCGTTGCCAGAACCAGTAGACTGGCGACAGAAGGAACGTATGGACTAGGTAGACTCACCACAATATCCACCACAAGGAAGGAACTTTGAACCATGAACCAGGATAACTTTGACTGACTGGCCACAGATATCCACCACAAGGAAGGAACGTTGCCATGAACCAGGTAGACTGGCCACAGATATCCACCACAAGGAAGAACTGTTGCCATGAACCAGGTAGACTGGCCACAGATATCCACCACAAGTAAGGAATGTTGCCATTGACCAGGTAGCCTGGCCACAGATATCCAACACAATGAAGGAACGTTGCCAGGAACCAGGTAGACTGGCAACGGATAACCATCTCAAGGAAGGAGCGTTGCCATGAACCAGGTAGACTGGCCACAGATATCCATCACAAGGAAGGAACGTTGCCAGGAACCAGGTAGACTGGCCACGGATAATCATCTCAAGGAAGGAGCGTTGCCATGAACCAGGTAGACTGGCCACAGATATCCACCACAAGAAAGGAAAGTTGATATGAACCAGGTAGACTGGCCACAGATGTCCATCACAAGGAAGGAACGTTGCCATGAACCAGGTAGACTGGCCACGGACATCCACCACAAGAAAGGAACGTTGCCATGAACCAGGTAGACTGGCCACAGATATCCAGCACAAGGAAGGAACGTTGCCATGAACCAGGTAGACTGGCCACAGATATCCACCACAAGGAAGGAACGTTGCCATGGACCAGGTTGACTGGCCACATATATCCACCACAAGGAAGGAACGTTGCCATGGACCAGGTTGACTGGCCACAGATATCCACCACAAGGAAGGAAAGTTGAAATGGACCAGGTTGACAGGCCACAGATATCCACCACAAGAAAGGAACGTTGCCATGAACCAGGTAGACTGGCCACAGATATCCACCACAAGGAAGGAACGTTGCCATGAACCAGGTAGACTGGCCACAGATATCCACCACAAGGAAGGAACGTTGCCATGAACCAGGTAGACTGGCCACAGATATCCAGCACAAGGAAGGAACGTTGCCATGAAACAGGTAGACTGGCCACAGATATCCACCACAAGGAAGGAACGTTGCCATGAACCAGGTAGACTGGCCAGAGATAATCATCACAAGGGAGGAGCGTTGCCATGAACCAGGTAGACTGGCCGCAGATATCCACCACATGGAAGGAACGTTGCCATGGACTAGGTAGACTCACCACATATATCCACCACAAGGAAGGAACGTTGCCATGAACCAGGTAGACTGGCGACAGATATTCACCACAAGGAAGGAACGTTGCCATGAACCAGGTAGACTGGCCACAGATATCCACCACAAGGAAGGAACGTTGCCATGAACCAGGTAGACTGGCCACAGATATCCACCACAAGGAAGGAACGTTGCCATGAACCAGGTAGACTGGCCACAGATATCCAGCACAAGGAAGGAACGTTGCCATGAAACAGGTAGACTGGCCACAGATATCCACCACAAGGAAGGAACGTTGCCATGGACCAGGTTGACTGGCCACAGATATCCACCACAAGGAAGGAACGTTGCCATGAACCAGATAGACTGGCCAAAGATATCCACCACAAGGAAGGAACGTTGCCATGGACCAGGTAGACTGGCCACTGTATTGAGTAATGATTAATGTTGTATAATGTCAGCTTGTATTGTATTTTTCATTGTAGGTATGTGGCTGATCTTATGCTTCATTCGTATTGCATTCAGTTTGATCATGGGCATATGAATGATGGGCATATGAATGATGGGCATATGAATGATGGGCATATGAATGATGGGCATATGAATGATGGGCATATGAATTATGGGCATATGAATGATGGGCATATGAATGATGGGCATATGAATGATGGGCATATGAATGATGGGCATATGAATGATGGGCATGTGAATGATGGGCATATGAATGATGGGCATATGAATGATGGGCATATGAATGATGGGCATATGAATGATGGGCATATGAATGATGGGCATGTGAATGATGGGCATATGAATGATGGGCATATGAATGATGTGCATATGAATGATGGGCATATGAATGATGGGCATATGAATGATGGGCATATGAATGATGGGCATATGAATGATGGGGATATGAATAATGAGCACATAAATGATAGGCATATGAATGATGGGCACATGAATGACGGGCATATGAATGATGGGCATATGAATGATGGGCATATGAATGATGGGCATATGAATGAAGGGTATATGAATGATGGGTATATGAATGAAGGGTATATGAATGATGGGTATATGAATGAAGGGTATATAAATGATGGGTATATGAATGAAGGGTATATGAATGAAGGGTATATGAATGAAGGGTATATGAATGATGGGCATATGGATGAAGGGTATATGA
The DNA here is from genome assembly GCF_038502225.1 of Cherax quadricarinatus. Lineage (NCBI taxonomy): Eukaryota > Metazoa > Arthropoda > Malacostraca > Decapoda > Parastacidae > Cherax > Cherax quadricarinatus. The sequence goes on along the minus strand of NC_091306.1, from coordinate 16,703,196 downwards.
ATGATGGGTATGAATGATGGGCATATGAATGATAGGCATATGAATGAAGGGTATATGAATGATGGGTATATGAATGATGGGCATATGAATGATGGGCACATGAATGATGGGCATATGAATGATGGGCATATGAATGATGGTCATATGAACGATGGGCTATGAATGAAGGGTATATGAATGATGGGTATATGAATGAAGGGTATATGAATGATGGGTATATGAATGAAGGGTATATGAATGATGGGTATATGAATGAAGGGTATATGAATGATGGGTATATGAATGAAGGGTATATGAATGATGGGCATATGAATGAAGGGTATATGAATGATGGGTATATGAATGATGGGCATATGAATGAAGGGTATATGAATGATGGGTATATGAATGATGGGCATATGAATGATGGGCACATGAATGATGGGCATATGAATGATGAGCACATGAATGATGGGCATATGAATGATGGGCATATGAATGATGGGCATATGAATGATGGGCATATGAATGATGGGCACATGAATGATGGGCATATGAATGATGGGCATATGAATGATGGGTATATGAATGATGGGCATATGAATGATGGGCACATGAATGATGGGCATATGAATGATGAGCACATGAATGATGGGCATATGAATGATGGGCACATGAATGATGGGCATATGAATGATGGGCATATGAATGATGGGCATATGAATGAAGGGTATATGAATGATGGGCACATGAATGATGGGCATATGAATGATGGGCATATGAATGATGGGCATATGAAAATGGGCATATGAATGATGGGCATATGAATGATGGGCATATGAATGATGGGCATAAGAATGAAGGGTATATGAATGATGGGCACATGAATGATGGGCATATGAATGAAGGGTATATGAATGATGGGTATATGAATGAAGGGTACATGAATGATTGGTATATGAATGAAGGGTATATAAATGAAGGGTATATGAATGAAGGGTATATGAATGATGGGTATATGAATGAAGGGTATATGAATGATGGGCATATGAATGAAGGGTATATGAGTGATGGGTATATGAATGATGGGCATATGAATGATGGGCATATGAATGAAGGGTATATGAATGATGGGTATATGAATGATGGGCATATGAATGATGGGCACATGAATGATGGGCATATGAATGATGGGCATATGAATGATGGGCATATGAATGATGGGCATATGAATGAAGGGTATATGAATGATGGGTATATGAATGAAGGGTATATGAATGATGGGTATATGAATGAAGGGTATATGAATGATGGGTATATGAATGAAGGGTATATGAATGATGGGTATATGAATGAAGGGTATATGAATGATGGGCATATGAATGAAGGGTATATGAATGATGGGTATATGAATGATGGGCATATGAATGATGGGCATATGAATGAAGGGTATATGAATGATGGGTATATGAATGATGGGCATATGAATGATGGGCACATGAATGATGGGCATATGAATGATGAGCACATGAATGATGGGCATATGAATGATGGGCATATGAATGATGGGCATATGAATGATGGGCATATGAATGATGGGCACATGAATGATGGGCATATGAATGATGGGCATATGAATGATGGGTATATGAATGATGGGCATATGAATGATGGGCATATGAATGATGAGCACATGAATGATGGGCATATGAATGATGGGCATATGAATGATGAGCACATGAATGATGGGCATATGAATGATGGGCACATGAATGATGGGCATATGAATGATGGGCATATGAATGATGGGCATATGAATGAAGGGTATATGAATGATGCGCACATGAATGATGGGCATATGAATGATGGGCATATGAATGAATGGTATATGAATGATGGGCACATGAATGATGGGCATATGAATGATGGGCATATGAATGATGGGAATATGAATGATGGGCATATGAATGATGGGCATATGAATGATGGGCATATGAATGATGGGCATATGAATGATGAGCACATGAATGATGGGCATATGAATGATGGGCACATGAATGATGGGCATATGAATGATGGGCATATGAATGATGGGCATATGAATGAAGGGTATATGAATGATGGGCACATGAATGATGGGCATATGAATGATGGGCATATGAATGATGGGCATATGAAAGTGGGCATATGAATGATGGGCATATGAATGATGGGCATATGAATGATGGGCATATGAATGAAGGGTATATGAATGATGGGCACATGAATGATGGGCACATGAATGAAGGGTATATGAATGACGGGTATATGAATGAAGGGTACATGAATGATTGGTATGTGAATGAAGGGTATATAAATGAAGGGTATATGAATGAAGGGTATATGAATGATGGGTATATGAATGAAGGGTATATGAATGATGGGCATATGAATGAAGGGTATATGAATGATGGGTATATGAATGATGGGCATATGAATGATGGGCATATGAATGAAGGGTATATGAATGATGGGTATATGAATGATGGGCATATGAATGATGGGCACATGAATGATGGGCATATGAATGATGGGCATATGAATGAAGGGCATATGAATGATGGGCATATGAATGAAGGGTATATGAATGATGGGTATATGAATGAAGGGTATATGAATGATGGGTATATGAATGAAGGGTATATGAATGATGGGTATATGAATGAAGGGTATATGAATGATGGGTATATGAATGAAGGGTATATGAATGATGGGCATATGAATGAAGGGTATATGAATGATGGGTATATGAATGATGGGCATATGAATGATGGGCATTTGAATGAAGGGTATATGAATGATGGGTATATGAATGATGGGCATATGAATGATGGGCACATGAATGATGGGCATATGAATGATGAGCACATGAATGATGGGCATATGAATGATGGGCATATGAATGATGGGCATATGAATGATGGGCATATGAATGATGGGCACATGAATGATGGGCATATGAGTGATGGGCATATGAATGATGGGTTTATGAATGATGGGCATATGAATGATGGGCACATGAATGGTGGGCATATGAATGATGAGCACATGAATGATGGGCATATGAATGATGGGCACATGAATGATGGGCATATGAATGATGGGCATATGAATGATGGGCATATGAACGAAGGGTATATGAATGATGGGCACATGAATGATGGGCATATGAATGATGGGCATATGAATGATGGGAATATGAATGATGGGCATATGAATGATGGGCATATGAATGATGGGCATATGAATGATGGGCATATGAATGAAGGGTATATGAATGATGGGCACATGAATGATGGGCATATGAATGAAGGGTATATGAATGATGGGCACATGAATGATGGGCATATGAATGATGGGCATATGAATGATGGGCATATGAATGAAGGGTATATGAATGATGGGTATATGAATGAAGGGTATATGAATGATGGGTATAGGAATGAAGGTTATATGAATGATGGGCATATGAATGAAGGGTATATGAATGATGGGTATATAAATGATGGGCATATGAATGATGGGCACATGAATGATGGGCATATGAATGATGAGCACATGAATGATGGGCATATGAATGATGGGCATATGAATGATGGGCATATGAATGATGGGCATATGAATGATGGGCACATGAATGATGGGCATATGAATGATGGGCATATGAATGATGGGTATGTGAATGATGGGCATATGAATGATGGGCACGTGAATGATGGGCATATGAATGATGTACACATGAATGATGGGCATATGAATGATGGGCACATGAATGATGGGCATATGAATGATGGGCATATGAATGATGGGCATATGAATGAAGGGTATATGAATGATGGGCACATGAATGATGGGCATATGAATGATGGGCATATGAATGATGGGCATATGAATGATGGGCATATGAATGATGGGCATATGAATGATGGGCATATGAATGATGGGCATATGAATGAAGGGTATATGAATGATGGGCACATGAATGATGGGCATATGAATGAAGGGTATATGAATGATGGGCACATGAATGATGGGCATATGAATGAAGGGTATATGAATGATGGGCATATGAATGATGGGCATATGAATGATGGGCACATGAATGATGGGCATATGAATGATGGGCATATGAATGAAGGGTATATGAATGATGGGCACATGAATGATGGGCATATGAATGATGGGCACATGAATGATGGGCATATGAATGAAGGGTATATGAATGATGGGCACATGAATGATGGGCATGTGAATGATGGGCATATGAATGATGGGCACATGAATGATGGGCATATGAATGATGGGCATATGAATGATGGGCACATGAATGATGGGCACATGAATGATGGGCATATGAATGATGGGCATATGAATGATGCGCACATGAATGATGGGCATATGAATGATGGGCACATGAATGATGGGCATATGAATGATGGGCATATGAATGATGGGCACATGATTGATGGGCACATGAATGAGGGGAATATGAATGATGGGCATATGAATGATGGGCACATGAATGATGGGCATGTGAATGATTGCCATATAAATGATGGGCATATGAATGATGGGCACATGAATGATGGGCATATGAATGATGGGCACATGAATGATGGGCATATGAATGATGGGCATATGAATGATGGGCACATGAATGATGGGCACATGAATGATGGGCATATGAATGATGGGCACATGAATGATGGGCATATGAATGATGGGCATATGAATGATGGGCATATGAATGATGGGCACATGAATGATGGGCATAAGAATGATGGGCACATGAATGATGGGCATATGAATGATGGGCACATGAATGATAGGCATATGAATGATGGCCATGTAAATGATGGGCATATGAATGATGAGCACATGAATGATGGGCACATGAATGATGGGCATATAAATGATGGGCTTATGAATGATGGGCACAAGAATGATGGACACATGAATGATGGGCATATAAATGATGGGCATATGAATGATGGGCACATGAATGATGGGCACATGAATGATGGGCATATGAATGATGGGCACATGAATGATGGGAATATAAATGATGGGCATATGAATGATGGGCACATGAATGATGGGCACATGAATGATGGGCATATGGATGATGGGCACATGAATGATGGGCATATGAGTGATGGGCACATGAATGATGGGCGTATAAATGATGGGCACAAGAATGATGGGCGTATAAATGATGGGCACAAGAATGATGGGTATATGAATGATGGGCATATGAATGATGGGCATATGAATGATGGGCATATGAATGATTGGAATACGAATGATGGGCACATGAATGATTGGCATATGAATGATGGGCATATGAATGATGGGCACATGAATGGTTGGCATATGAATGATGGGCACATGAATGTTGGACATATGAATGATGGGTATATGAATGATGGGCATATGAATGATGGGCATATGAATGATGGGCATATGAATGATTGGAATACGAATGATGGGCACATGAATGATTGGCATATGAATGATGGGCATATGAATGATGGGCACATGAATAATGGGCATATGAAAGATTGGCATATGAATGATGGGCATATGATGAGTATATGAATGATGAGCATAGGAATGATGGGCATACGGATGATGGCATATGAATGATGGGCATACGGATGATGGGCATATGAATGATGGGCATATGAATGATGGGCATATGAATGATGCACATATGAATGATGGGCATATGAATGATGGGCATATGAATGAGGGGCATATGAATGATGGGCATATGAATGATGGGCATACGGATGATGGGCATATGAATAATGGACATATGAATGATGGGCATATGGATGATGGGCATATGAATGATGGGCATATGAATGATGGGCACATGAATGATGGGCATGTGAATGATGGCCATATAAATGATGGGTATATGAATGATGGGCATATGAATGATGGGCATATGAATGATGGGCGTATCAATGATGCACATATGAATGATGGGCATATGAATGATGGGCATATGAATGACGGGCGTATGAATGATGGGCGTATCAATGATACACATATGAATGATGGGCATATGATTGATGGGCATATGAATGATGGGCGTATCAATGATGCACATATTAATGATGGGCATATGAATGATGGGCATATGAATGATGGGCGTATGAATGATGGGCATATGAATGATGAGCATATAAATGATGGGCATATGAATGATGGGCATACGAATGATGGGCATATGAATGAAGGGTATATGAATGATGGGCACATGAATGATGGGCATATGAATGAAGGGTATATGAATGATGGGCACATGAATGATGGGCATATGAATGAAGGGTATATGAATGATGGGCATATGAATGATGGGCATATGAATGATGGGCACATGAATGATGGGCATATGAATGATGGGCATATGAATGAAGGGTATATGAATGATGGGCACATGAATGATGGGCATATGAATGATGGGCACATGAATGATGGGCATATGAATGAAGGGTATATGAATGATGGGCACATGAATGATGGGCATGTGAATGATGGGCATATGAATGATGGGCACATGAATGATGGGCATATGAATGATGGGCATATGAATGATGGGCACATGAATGATGGGCACATGAATGATGGGCATATGAATGATGGGCATATGAATGATGCACACATGAATGATGGGCATATGAATGATGGGCACATGAATGATGGGCATATGAATGATGGGCATATGAATGATGGGCACATGAATGATGGGCACATGAATGATGGGCATATGAATGATGGGCATATGAATGATGGGCACATGAATGATGGGCATGTGAATGATTGCCATATAAATGATGGGCATATGAATGATGGGCACATGAATGATGGGCATATGAATGATGGGCACATGAATGATGGGCATATGAATGATGGGCATATGAATGATGGGCACATGAATGATGGGCACATGAATGATGGGCATATGAATGATGGGCACATGAATGATGGGCATATGAATGATGGGCATATGAATGATGGGCATATGAATGATGGGCACATGAATGATGGGCATAAGAATGATGGGCACATGAATGATGGGCATATGAATGATGGGCACATGAATGATAGGCATATGAATGATGGCCATGTAAATGATGGGCATATGAATGATGAGCACATGAATGATGGGCACATGAATGATGGGCATATAAATGATGGGCTTATGAATGATGGGCACATGAATGATGGACGCATGAATGATGGGCATATAAATGATGGGCTTATGAATGATGGGCACATGAATGATGGGCACATGAATGATGGGCATATGAATGATGGGCACATGAATGATGGGAATATAAATGATGGGCATATGAATGATGGGCACATGAATGATGGGCACATGAATGATGGGCATATGGATGATGGGCACATGAATGATGGGCATATGAATGATGGGCTTATGAATGATGGGCGTATAAATGATGGGCACAAGAATGATGGGCGTATAAATGATGGGCGTATAAATGATGGGCACAAGAATGATGGGCTTATGAATGAAGGGCACATGAATGATTAGCATATGAATGATGGGTATATGAATGATTGGAATACGAATGATGGGCACATGAATGTTGGACATATGAATGATGGGTATATGAATGATTGGAATACGAATGATGGGCACATGAATGATTGGCATATGAATGATGGGCATATGAATGATGGGCACATGAATGGTTGGCATATGAATGATGGGCACATGAATGTTGGACATATGAATGATGGGTATATGAATGATGGGCATATGAATGATGGGCATATGAATGATGGGCATATGAATGATTGGAATACGAATGATGGGCACATGAATGTTGGACATATGAATGATGGGTATATGAATGATTGGAATACGAATGATGGGCACATGAATGATTGGCATATGAATGATGGGCATATGAATGATGGGCACATGAATGATGGGCATATGAATGATGGGCATATGAATGATGGGCACATGAATGATGGGCACATGAATGATGGGCATATGAATGATGGGCATATGAATGATGGGCACATGAATGATGGGCATGTGAATGATTGCCATATAAATGATGGGCATATGAATGATGGGCACATGAATGATGGGCATATGAATGATGGGCACATGAATGATGGGCATATGAATGATGGGCATATGAATGATGGGCACATGAATGATGGGCACATGAATGATGGGCATATGAATGATGGGCACATGAATGATGGGCATATGAATGATGGGCATATGAATGATGGGCATATGAATGATGGGCATATGAATGATTGGAATACGAATGATGGGCACATGAATGTTGGACATATGAATGATGGGTATATGAATGATTGGAATACGAATGATGGGCACATGAATGATTGGCATATGAATGATGGGCATATGAATGATGGGCACATGAATGATGGGCATATGAATGATGGGCATATGAATGATGGGCACATGAATGATGGGCACATGAATGATGGGCATATGAATGATGGGCATATGAATGATGGGCACATGAATGATGGGCATGTGAATGATTGCCATATAAATGATGGGCATATGAATGATGGGCACATGAATGATGGGCATATGAATGATGGGCACATGAATGATGGGCATATGAATGATGGGCATATGAATGATGGGCACATGAATGATGGGCACATGAATGATGGGCATATGAATGATGGGCACATGAATGATGGGCATATGAATGATGGGCATATGAATGATGGGCATATGAATGATGGGCACATGAATGATGGGCATAAGAATGATGGGCACATGAATGATGGGCATATGAATGATGGGCACATGAATGATAGGCATATGAATGATGGCCATGTAAATGATGGGCATATGAATGATGAGCACATGAATGATGGGCACATGAATGATGGGCATATAAATGATGGGCTTATGAATGATGGGCACAAGAATGATGGACACATGAATGATGGGCATATAAATGATGGGCTTATGAATGATGGGCACATGAATGATGGGCACATGAATGATGGGCACATGAATGATGGGCACATGAATGATGGGCACATGAATGATGGGCACATGAATGATGGGCACATGAATGATGGGCACATGAATGATGGGCACATGAATGATGGGCACATGAATGATGGGCAGATGAATGATGGGCACATGAATGATGGGCACATGAATGATGGGCAGATGAATGATGGGCACATGAATGATGGGCACATGAATGATGGGCACATGAATGATGGGCACATGAATGATGGGCACATGAATGATGGGCACATGAATGATGGGCACATGAATGATGGGCACATGAATGATGGGCACATGAATGATGGGCACATGAATGATGGGCACATGAATGATGGGCACATGAATGATGGGCACATGAATGATGGGCACATGAATGATGGGCAGATGAATGATGGGCACATGAATGATGGGCACATGAATGATGGGCAGATGAATGATGGGCACATGAATGATGGGCACATGAATGATGGGCACATGAATGATGGGCACATGAATGATGGGCACATGAATGATGGGCACATGAATGATGGGCACATGAATGATGGGCACATGAATGATGGGCACATGAATGATGGGCACATGAATGATGGGCATATCAATTATAGGCATACGAATGATGAGCATGTGAATGACGGAATTTTTTTTTTATTCCTTTGGTGAAATTTAGGCATATGTGAAACAAAAGAATTGTGTCCTTGTGACACACACACACACACACACACACACACACACACACACACACACACACACACACACACACACACACACACACACACACACACACACACAGAAATGAAGCACTAAATTATAGACCAGTGTCACTGACATGTATAGTATGCAAAGTCTTGGAAAAGATTATCAGGAGGAGAGTGGTGGAGCACCTGGAGCGGAACAATATTATAAACGACAGCCAGCACGGATTCATGGAAGGCAAATCCAGTGTCACAAACCTACTAGAGTTTTATGACAAGGTAACTGAAGTAAGAAATGAGAGGAGGAGTGGGTGGATTGCATTTTCTTGGACTGCAAGAAGGCCTTCGACACAGTTCCTCACAAGAGATTAGTACAGAAGCTATAGGAACAGGCACGTATAACAGGAAAGGCACTGCAATGGATCAAAGAATACCTAACAGGGAGGCAACAGCGGGTCATGGTCCGTGATAATGTATAACAGTGGGCGCCGGTGAGGAGCGGGGTCCCACAGGGGTCAGTCCAGGGACCAGTGCTATTCTTGGTATATGTGAATGACATGACGGAAGAGATAGACTCAGAACTGTCCCTGTTTGCAGATGGTGTAAAGTTAGTGAGGAGAATTAAATCAGACGCGGACCAGACGGGTCTACAAAGAGACCTGGACAGGCTGGATGCGTGGTCCAGAAATTGGCTCCTCGAATTTAACCCCGCCAAATGCAAAGTCATGAAGATCGGAGGAGGGCAAAGAAGACCGCAGACAGAGTATAGGCTAGGAGGCCAAAGGCTGCAAACCTCACTCATTGAGAAAGATCTAGAAGTGAATATAATACCGAGTACATCGCCAGAAGCACACATTAACCAGATAACTGCTGCGGCGTATGGGCGCCTGGCAAACCTGAGAATAGCGTTCCGGTACCTCAGTAAGGAATCGTTCAAGACTTTATATACTGTGTAGGACAGGCCCATACTGGAGTACGCAGCACCAGTTTGGAACCCACACCTGGTCAAACACGTCAAGAAATTAGAGTAAGTGCAAAGGTTTGCGACAAGGCTGGTTCCGGAGCTAAGGGGAATGTCCTGTGAAGAAAAGTTAAGGGAGATCGGTCTGACGACTCTGGAGGACAGGAGGGTCAGGGGAGACATGTTAACGACATACAAAATACTGCGTGGAGTAGACAAGGTGGGACACAGAAACAAGGGGTCACAATTGGAAGCTGAAGACTCAGATGAGTCAAAGGGATGTTAGGAAGTATTTCTTCAGTCATAGAGTAGTTAGAAAGTGGAATAGTTTGGGAAGCGATGTAGTGGAGGCAGGATCCATACATAGCTTTAAGCAGAGGTATGATAAAGCTCACGGTTCAGGGAGAGTGACCTAGTAGCGTGCAGTGAAGAGGCGGTGCCTGGAGCTTGGACTAGACCCATCCAACCTCAACTAGGTGAGTACACACATACACACACACACACACACACACACACGCGCACACACACACACACACACACACACACACACACACACACACACACACACACACACACACACACACACACACACACACACACACGCACACACACAAACACACACACACACACACGCATACACACACACGCATACACACAACAACGAGTCATGGTACGTGATGAGGTATCACAGTGGGCACCTGTGACGAGCGGAGTCCCACAGGGGTCGGTCCTAGAGCCAGTGCTATTTCTGGTATATGTGAATGACATGATGGAAGGCTTAGACTCAGAAGTGTCCCTGTTCGCAGATGATGTGAAATTAATGAGGAGAATTAAATCAGATTATAATCAGGCAGACCTTCAAAGAGACCTGGACAGGTTGGACACCTGGTCCAGCAAATGGCTTCTCGAATTTAACCCTGCCTAATGCAAAGTTATGAAGATCGGGGAAGGGCAAAGAAGACCGCAGACAGAGTATATACTGGGAGGCCAAAGTCTGCAAACCTCGCTCAAGGAGAAAGATCTTGGGGAGAGTATAACACCGAGCATGTCTCCGGAAGCACACGTCAACCAGATAACTGCTGCAGCATATGGGCGCCTGGCAAACCTGAGAACAGCGTTTCGATACCTAAATAAGGAATCGTTCAAGACACTGTACACCGTGTACGTCAGGCTCATACTGGAGTATGCAGCACCAGTTTGGAACCCGCACTTGATAAAGCACGTCAAGAAATTAAAGAAAGTGCAAAGGTTTGCGACAAGGTTAGTTCCAGAGCTAAGGGGAATGTCCAACGAAGAAAGGTTAAGGAAAATCGGCCTGACGACACTGGAGGACAGGAGGGTTAGGGGACGACATACAAAATATAACGACATACAAAATACTGGGTGGAATAGCCAAGGTGGACAGAGACAGGATGTTCCAGAGATTGGACACAGAAACAAGGGGTCTCACTTGGAAGTTGAAGACTCAGATGAGTCAAAGGGATGTTAGGAAGTATTTCTTCAGTCATAGAGTAGCCAGGAAGTGGAATAGTCTGGCAAGTGAGGTAGTGGAGGCAGGAACCATACATAGATTTAAGACGAGGTATGATAAAGCTCATGGAGCAGGGAGAGAGAGGACCTAGTGGCGTTAAGTGAAGAGGCGGGTCAGGAGCTGAGTCTCGACCCTTGGAACCACAATTAGGTGAGTACACACACACACACACACACACACACACACACACACACACACACACACACACACACACACACACACATACACACACACACAAAATATGTTTTGTCTTCAATTATACAATGGCACAATATCCGTCATACCGACTATACACTTATGCCCTTACCGACCCTGAGTCCCCTGAGGAGGGGATGGGTTTGTTGTGATCCCCTCAGGGAGTACCGGAAGTACACCCAAAAGAGACCCCATTATCGCCTCTTAGTGCCCATACCATTTAGAAGAATACAAAAAAAGACCATCGTAGTGTGTTTTGTTACAAAAAAATGCATTCCCGATCGTTACCGAATATGTCGAGCTAAACTGCCATAATTTCCGGGACTTTCGTCCTAACTGCAACGGGTTGTTAGGTATACAATGACTGGGGGGTCGGTGTTGTATTCATGGCTCGGGGATAGGTCTCGTTGCTGCGATGACTGAGAGACAACAGGGAGCCTCGGAAGCTGTGTTGGACGACACTATCGCCCTTGGAGGGTCAGTGTGGAGGGTGGCAGTGACAGGACATTGACAGTAGCTGGAGGTGAGTGTCCACAGCGGAGCGTCGGTAGTCACTCTGTACCAAGCAGACGAGGAAGAAGCACTTGCCTGGCTGAAAGACACGAGAAGCCACTCTATGAAAACAGACATGAGGATTTTCATCAGAGAGGCGTAAGAACCCACACCACCACGGGATGAAAATGACCATAACATCCAGACATAAGATTATCCACGCCAACATGAGATGAGGATACCCACAGCATCCAGATATAAGATTATCCACGCCAGCATGAGAAGAGGATGACCACAGCATCCAGACATAAGATTATCCACGCCAACATGAGACGAGGGTGACCATAACATCCAGACATAAGATTATCCACGCCAGCATGAGAAGAGGATGACCACAGCATCCAGACATAAGATTATCCACGCCAACATGAGATGAGGATACCCACAGCATCCAGATATAAGATTATCCACGCCAGCATGAGAAGAGGATGGCCACAGCATCCAGACATCCTTCACACCATCATCCAAAATAAATTTTTTTGGGATATTCTTGAGGACTCGATCTCTGGTCGTGTCAGGCAAACAGTGGAATTTTGTAATGTATAAAACTCAAACTTTTCAATATAAGCTAAGATACAGACCGTGCCCATGACTGGAGCATTGAGTTCCTTGTATATATCTGCCTGTAGGACGTAAACAAATACAAAAACAAAAGAGGACATACACAACAACATGTTAAACATTACGCAAAAGAGGAGCTAAATAATCGTTTTTTTTATTATTATTTTTCGAATGTAAGTGACATTCTCTCTCTCTCTCTCTCTCTCTCTCTCTCTCTCTCTCTCTCTCTCTCTCTCTCTCTCTCTCTCTCTCTCTCTCTCTCTCTCTCTCTCTCTCTAGCATATGTTTTGTGTGTGTCGACCCTCAACGCTGTTGCTGCTGCTGTGACGACGCAGGAAGTGTATGGAGGGGGGACGTGAAACGCATGAGGCTGGCTGCTTGACGTCGCATTATGGAGTCCTTATACACTAAATTAATACGAGTGAATGCCTCTTTACTCCCATTGTCTGGCTCCCTTTTGTGCC
>NC_091306.1:16676658-16686658 GCF_038502225.1 Cherax quadricarinatus | reverse complement strand
TCGTTCCTCCCTCACCGTGTTTCTCTCTTTCGTTGCTTTATCTACCTTTTGTTATCCGCATATCTCGCTTCACTCCTACTTTACACTGGTTTACATTAACGTTGCTTTTCCCCTGTTCTTCTCTCCCTAAGTTCTCACTCTGATCCTTCAATGTTTTTTCGACGTTTGGATTCTCCACTATTCTAACCACATTCACTTCCTCTTGTTTCATTTATCTTTTCCTTCTTTTTCCATTGCCTTCATTCCTGTACTTTTTTTTTTAACTTATCCTTCATTTCTTTCTCTTCCTGTGATTCCTTTTACATTAATGCAATTACGTCGCCATTTTTATTTACTTTTTGCTTAAATTTCATCAACACTTCTGATTTCTAGTTTGTTTTCCGGAACAAAGCTTTCTCTCTAATCTTATTTCGAGCTTCCTTTTTTGTCTCTTCCCTCCGATGGTTGTTACTGTATGTCTTTCCCCCACTTGCTTCCCATGTCTTCCATGTCAAAGCCAGCGTCCCCATTCCCATGCAAATGCTTGCCCATACCTCGGCATCCTCTTCCTTATGTCTCCCATTCACCCTACACAATCCTCTTTATCTCTACTTCTCTTTCACCACTGCTCCTGTTTTTCCTGTCTCCCACTTCCCCTGTGCTCCTCTATCCTCGGGGAGTCAGCGCTCCCCCTTATGGGGTGTAGAAAGGGGTTTTCTTTGAGGGAAGTGAGTGATGCTGGCACGGCCCGCCCCTCCCTGCTGATGCCACAACAAACAGCCATTAGTCCACAAAATAGTCAACATAGACGAGCACGGCGCCCTGTGAGGGGCCTTTGTGTAGCTGCGCCTGGCGGTGGAGGGCCTCCCGTAGGCGCCTCAGTGCCTGGAGGAGTGCCTCCTGTAGCCGTCTTAGCGCAGCCTGGCATCTGGCCTCTTAGCAAATAAGTTTAGTCTCCAGTGATTCTAACTAGCACTTAAAGAAACACTCACAGACACCAGCCCTTGAAGAAACACTCACAGACACAAGCATTTGAAGAAACACTCACAGACACCAGCACTTGAAGAAACACTCACAGACACCAGCCCTTGAAGAAACACTCACAGACACCAGCACTTGAAGAAACACTCACAGACAAGCATTTGAAGAAACACTCACAGACACCAGCACTTGAAGAAACACTCACAGACACCAGCACTTGAAGAAACACTCACAGACACCAGCACTTGAAGAAACACTCACAGACACCAGCACTTGAAGAAACACACACAGACATCAGCACTTGAAGAAACACACACAGACACCAGCACTTGAAGAAACACACACAGACACCAGCACTTGAAGAAACACTCACAGACACCAGCACTTGAAGAAGCACACACAGACACCAGCACTTGAAGAAACACACACAGACACCAGCACTTGAAGAAACACACACAGACACCAGCACTTGAAGAAACACACACAGACACCAGCACTTGAAGAAACACTCACAGACACCAGCACTTGAAGCACTCACAGACACCAGCACTTGAAGAAACACTCACAGACACCAGCACTTGAAGAAACACTCACAGACACCAGCATCTGAAGAAACACTCACAGACACCAGCACTTGAAGAAGCACTCACAGACACCAGCACTTGAAGAAACACTCACAGACACCAGCACTTGAAGAAACACTCACAGACACCAGCACTTGAAGAAGCACTCACAGACACCAGCACTTGAAGAAGCACACACAGACACCAGCACTTGAAGAAGCACTCACAGACACCAGCACTTGAAGAAACACTCACAGACACCAGCACTTGAAGAAACACTCACAGACACCAGCACTTGAAGAAACACTCACAGACAAGCATTTGAAGAAACACACACAGACACCAGCACTTGAAGAAACACACACAGACACCAGCACTTGAAGAAACACACACAGACACCAGCACTTGAAGAAACACACACAGACACCAGCACTTGAAGAAACACTCACAGACACCAGCACTTGAAGAAATACACACAGACACCAGCACTTGAAGAAACACACACAGACACCAGCACTTGAAGAAACACACACAGACACCAGCACTTGAAGAAACACTCACAGACACCAGCACTTGAACAAACACACACAGACACCAGCACTTGAAGAAACACACACAGACACCAGCACTTGAAGAAACACTCACAGACACCAGCACTTGAAGAAACACACACAGACACCAGCACTTGAAGAAACACTCACAGACACCAGCACTTGAAGAAACACACACAGACACCAGCACTTGAAGAAACACACACAGACACCAGCACTTGAAGAAACACACACAGACACCAGCACTTGAAGAAACACACACAGACACCAGCACTTGAAGAAACACTCACAGACACCAGCACTTGAAGAAACACACACAGACACCAGCACTTGAAGAAACACACACAGACACCAGCACTTGAAGAAACACACACAGACACCAGCACTTGAAGAAACACACACAGACACCAGCACTTGAAGAAACACTCACAGACACCAGCACTTGAAGAAATACACACAGACACCAGCACTTGAAGAAACACTCACAGACACCAGCACTTGAACAAACACACACAGACACCAGCACTTGAAAAAAACACTCACAGACATCAGCACTTGAAGAAACACACACAGACACCAGCACTTGAACAAACACACACAGACACCAGCACTTGAACAAACACACACAGACACCAGCACTTGAACAAACACACACAGACACCAGCACTTGAAGAAACACTCACAGACACCAGCACTTGAAGAAACACACACAGACACCAGCACTTGAACAAACACACACAGACACCAGCACTTGAACAAACACACACAGACACCAGCACTTGAACAAACACACACAGACACCAGCACTTGAACAAACACACACAGACACCAGCACTTGAAGAAAACACACACACACCAGCACTTGAAGAAACACTCACAGACACCAGCACTTGAAGAAACACACACAGACACCAGCACTTGAAGAAACACACACAGACACCAGCACTTGAAGAAACACACACAGACACCAGCACTTGAAGAAACACACACAGACACCAGCACTTGAAGAAACACTCACAGACACCAGCACTTGAAGAAACACACACAGACACCAGCACTTGAAGAAACACTCACAGACACCAGCACTTGAAGAAACACTTGAAGAAGCACTCACAGACACCAGCACTTGAAGAAACTCACAGACACAGCCCTTGAAGAAGCACCAGCACTTGAAGAAACACACACAGACACCAGCACTTGAAGAAACACACACAGACACCAGCACTTGAAGAAGCACTCACAGACACCAGCACTTGAAGAAACACACACAGACACCAGCACTTGAAGAAACACTCACAGACACCAGCACTTGAAGAAACACTCACAGACACCAGCACTTGAAGAAACACACACAGACACCAGCACTTGAAGAAACACTCACAGACACCAGCACTTGAAGAAACACTCACAGACACCAGCACTTGAAGAAGCACTCACAGACACCAGCACTTGAAGAAACACTCACAGACACCAGCACTTGAAGAAACACTCACAGACACCAGCACTTGAAGAAACACTCACAGACACCAGCACTTGAAGAAGCACTCACAGACACCAGCACTTGAAGAAACACTCACAGACACCAGCCCTTGAAGAAGCACTCACAGACACCAGCACTTGAAGAAACACTCACAGACACCAGCACTTGAAGAAACACACACAGACACCAGCACTTGAAGAAGCACTCACAGACACCAGCACTTGAAGAAGCACTCACAGACACCAGCACTTGAACAAACACACACAGACACCAGCACTTGAAGAAACACTCACAGACACCAGCACTTGAAGAAACACTCACAGACACCAGCACTTGAAGAAACACTCATAGACACCAGCACTTGAAGAAACACTCACAGACACCAGCACTTGAAGAAACACTCACAGACACCAGCACTTGAAGAAAACACAGACACCAGCACTTGAAGAAAGCACTCAGACACCAGCACTCTAAAAGCACTAGACACCAGCACTTGAACAAAACACAGAAGCACCTGCACTTGAAGAAACACTCACAGACACCACACTTTTAAGCAACACAGAAACACCAGCACTGAAGAAACACTTAGACACCAGACTTGGAAGAAACACTTACAGAACCGCACACTTGAAGAAACACTACAGACACCAGCACTTGAAGAAGCACTCACAGACACCAGCACTTGAAGAAACACTCACAGACACCAGCACTTAAGACTCAAGAACAAGCACTTGAAGAAACACTACAGACACCAGCCCTTGAAGAAGCACTCAACAGAAACACTCCAGCACTTGAAGAAACACTCAAGACACCTTGCAACTTGAATCACACTCACAGATACACCAGCACTTGAAGAAACACTCACAGACACCCAGCACTTGAAGAAACACTCACAGACACTCAGCACTTGAAGAAACACTCAGACACCAGCACTTGAAGAAACACTCACAGACACCTTCACAAGCAACGAACACCACACAAGAAACACAGCACCAGCCCTAAGCATCACAGACACCAGCACTTGAAGAAACACTCAGCACCACAGCACTTACACACCTTCATAGACACCAGCACTTGAAGAAGCACTCACAGACACCAGCACTTGAAGAAACACTCACAGACACCAGCATTGAAGAAACACTCAGACACCAGCACTTCTGACACACACAAGAAACACCAGCACCTTGAAGAAGCACTACAGACACCAGCACTTGAAGAAACACTCACAGACACCAGCACTTGAAGAAGCACTCACAGACAACCAAACAGCACCGGCTTGAAGAAACACTCCAGACAGCACTTGAAGAAACACTCACAGACACCAGCCCAACTTGCAGTTAACACAGACACTACACTTGAAGAAACACTCACAGACACCAGCACTTGAAGAACACTCACACACCAGCACTCTTAAGAAACACACACAGAACACCAGCTCTTGAACAAACACACACATACACCAGCACTTGAAGAAACACTCACAGACACCAGCACTTGAAGAAACACTCACAGACACCAGCTCTTGAACAAACACACACATACACCAGCACTTGAGGAAACACTCACAGACATCAGCACATGAAGAAACACACACAGACACCAGCTCTTGAACAAACACACACAGACACCAGCACTTGAACAAACACACACAGACACCAGCACTTGAACAAACACACACAGACACCAGCACTTGAACAAACACACACAGACACCAGCACTTGAACAAACACACACAGACACCAGCACTTGAACAAACACACACAGACACCAGCACTTGAAAAAACACTCACAGACATCAGCACATGAAGAAACACACACAGACACCAGCTCTTGAACAAACACACACACACACCAGCTCTTGAACAAACACACACAGACACCAGCACTTGAACAAACACACACAGACACCAGCTCTTGAACAAACACACACAGACACCAGCACTTGAAGAAACACACGCAGACATCAGCACTTGAACAAACACACACAGACACCAGCACTTGAACAAATACACACAGACACCAGCACTTGAAGAAACACACACAGACATCAGCACATGAAGAAACACACACAGACATCAGCACTTGAACAAACACACACAGACACCAGCACTTGAACAAACACACACAGACACCAGCACTTGAAGAAACACACACAGACATCAGCACTTGAACAAACACACACAGACACCAGCACTTGAACAAACACACACAGACACCAGCACTTGAAGAAACACACACAGACATCAGCACATGAAGAAACACACACAGACACCAGCACTTGAACAAACACACACAGACACCAGCACTTGAACAAACACACACAGACACCAGCACTTGAACAAACACACACAGACACCAGCACTTGAACAAACACACACAGACACCAGCACTTGAAAAAACACTCACAGACATCAGCACATGAAGAAACACACACAGACACCAGCTCTTGAACAAACACACACAGACACCAGCACTTGAACAAACACACACAGACACCAGCACTTGAAAAAACACTCACAGACATCAGCACATGAAGAAACACACACAGACACCAGCTCTTGAACAAACACACACAGACACCAGCACTTGAACAAACACACACAGACACCAGCACTTGAAAAAACACTCACAGACATCAGCACATGAAGAAACACACACAGACACCAGCACTTGAACAAACACACACAGACACCAGCACTTGAACAAACACACACAGACACCAGCACTTGAACAAACACACAGAGATACCAGTACTTCAAGAAACACTCATATACAAACACTTCAAGAAACACTCAGATACAAACACTTCAAGAAACACTCAGATACAAACACTTCAAGAAACACTCAGATGCAAACACTTCAAGAAACACTCAGATACAAACACTTCAAGAAACACTCAGATACAAACACTTCAAGAAACACTCAGATACAAACACTTCAAGAAACACTCAGATGCAAACACTTCAAGAAACACTCAGATACAAACACTTCAAGAAACACTCAGATACAAACACTTCAAGAAACACTCAGATGCAAACACTTCAAGAAACACTCAGATACAAACACTTCAAGAACACTCAGATACAAACACTTCAAGAACACTCAGATACAAACACTTCAAGAACACTCAGATACAAACACTTCAAGAAACACTCAGATGCAAACACTTCAAGAACACTCAGATACAAACACTTCAAGGACACTCAGATACAAACACTTCAAGAAACACTCAGATACAAACACTTCAAGAAACACTCAGATGCAAACACTTCAAGAAACACTCAGATACAAACACTTCAAGAAACACTCAGATACAAACACTTCAAGAAACACTCAGATACAAACACTTCAAGAACACTCAGATACAAACACTTCAAGAAACACTCAGATACAAACACTTTAAGAACACTCAGATACAAACACTTCAAGAAACACTCAGATGCAAACACTTCAAGAACACTCAGATACAAACACTTCAAGAACACTCAGATACAAACACTTCAAGAAACACTCAGATACAAACACTTCAAGAACACTCAGATACAAACACTTCAAGAACACTCAGATACAAACACTTCAAGAAACACTCAGATACAAACACTTCAAGAACACTCAGATACAAACACTTCAAGAACACTCAGATACAAACACTTCAAGAACACTCAGATACAAACACTTCAAGAAACACTCAGATACAAACACTTCAAGAACACTCAGATACAAACACTTCAAGAAACACTCAGATACAAACACTTCAAGAACACTCAGATACAAAAACTTCAAGAACACTCAGATACAAACACTTCAAGAAACACTCAGATAAAAGCATCCCAAGAAACACTTACTGTTAGTAACTCTTAATAATGAATTATTTATATTTAAAATTATTTTGGATTATTGATTTCTATTTATCAGTTCCGTCAAGAATTTGGTTATATAGTCGTTACTCTCCAAAATTATTAATTAAAAACAGACTCGACTTCAGTTATTTGTATAGTAATTTTAATGTACGTTGAAAAATTCCGCTTTGGAAGAAAAAACATTCACACAATGGACAAATTAAGATATTCTGGCTTTTGTAACATCCAACTCATTTTTCTTTTGTAAACAGAGACTAATCCACTGAAGTTTGTTTATTGAAAGGAGAAGAAAATGATGATCAATCTCGTGTGTGTCAAGAGGAGAATGCAGTCGACGCCGCGATAGATTTAAGGCTAAGATGAGCAACTCAACTACACCTTGGAAGGCAGGTACAGTAGGGCGTTGCTGGGCTGCTCTAGGTTTGCCGAGCTCTTTTGTCCGTGGAATCTCTTGTTTAAGAATGGAGCTGAGGTTATCTGCCGCCGCAAGGCTTGCTGTCTTCCACGCTATGTTCTTACCAGAGTCTGCTGCTGAACACGGTCGTACCTTCCATCTGCAAACGTTCGGTACCTTTCATGTGGAAAAACCTGCTTATGGGTAGTTCTGTGTGTTTATTATATACAGGGGAGACGCTGAGCTCGTCTTGGGAATAGGAGGACAATTAAACCTCCGTTTATTATGATAAAGAGCCCGTCACCAGGTTGAAAGTACATCTCTTGGTAAAGAAATTATTGGGGAGGCGCTTGGTATCTGAGAGGCTTTAGAGTTAAATGAACGATATAGTGGCTGTACGACAGCTGGAAGCTGCAGGTTCTTGGCTTCTGATAATACCACTGCAGGTTCTTGCCTTCTTATAAGAGCACTGCAGGTTCTTGGCTTCTGATAATACCACTGCAGGTTCTTGGCTACCTGGAGGGTATTCCGGGGATCAATGCCCCATCGGCCCGGTCCACGACCAAGCCTCCCGATGGATCAGGACCTCATCAACTAGACTGTTACTGCTGGCCACACGTAGTCCAACGTACGAACCACATCCCGACTGCTGACAATACCACTACAACTGGACGGTAGCTGGAAGCTGCAGCTTCTTGGCTACTGATATTACCACTACAGCTTCGTCAAGGCAGGTTACTTAGTCCTATCAAATCAACTTTTAGCACTGCATTACCTTCGTTTCCATTTCTTCCACTGCCAAGTCACTGATTCTTCCCACCTTCCAGTGATTCAAGTTTCTTTTATCTTCCCTCTGTGTTCCCTAGCTCTGCCCCTCATATTTTAGTCTAATTCTTAATAACTTATATATATCGTAATCATATTACTCCTGGGCTTGTATTTTAAGAGTCGTCAGGTTCGGTTCTCTTGGACTTACCTTAAGGTAAATATACTTCGCTCCGGGACTAGTTTGGCTGCACATTTTTAACCTTGTTTAAGTTTCTGAACCTGCTTGAGCAGGTGAGAAGGTTCTACACTGGTACTGCGTGTTAGAGGATGATCCTGACCGGGCATTTTGTGTGTATGTATATGTAGTCACCTGTTTGTGGCTGCAAGCGTGTCAAGTCTTAGCTCCTGGCCGAGCTTCTCGACTAAGTCACGAGCGGTCAAATGCTCTCCCCTAGAAATCATGGGCCCTGTCATACTTGCTCTTACAACTGTGTATGGATTGTGTTTGTACCACTTCATCATCCAAGTCGTTTCATTTTCACTATACTTACCTTCTGTGGTTGGAGGGGGTCGAGTCTCAGCCCTGTGTTTGTGAGAACATGGAGTTTAGGGGTAGAGGATAAAGCTCACTTTATCCTACCGCTGGGAGCGAGGAGAAAGAGAGAAGCAAAAGGGAAAAGCAAGGAGATAGGGAGAGCAAAGGGGAAGCAAGGGGAAGAGCAAGGAGTAAGTGGGAAGAACAGGAAAGAGAGAGAGAGAGAGAGAGAGAGAGAGAGAGAGAGAGAGAGAGAGAGAGAGAGAGAGAGAGAGAGAGAGAGAGAGAGAGATAGATAGAGAGAGAGAGAGAGAGAGAGAGAGAGAGAGAGAGAGAGAGAGAGAGAGAGAGAGAGAGAGAGAGAGAGAGAGAGAGGGAGTTTTTGTTTATGTCTTCCATTATACTCGTAGCTTTGTCCAGGAGCCTTCGAGAAACTCAGGGTATGGATGCTACATCGGCGTCTTCCACACGCCCACTCCACCCCCCCGACAAATCCACCCTCATCCCCTCTGACCACACAGTCGACTCTTGCGTGGCCACCACTCCAGGCGGCGGCATAGGCCTCTTCAACGCCCACGAGCAAAAGAGTATATTAGTTTGGGGTAATTTCCCCTCCATTTTGGCCGGCTTGAAGAGCTTTTTCCTGGCTGGCTATTAGCCCCATTTACACACATAAAGAAATATGAAACGTCCTTAATGCACTATAACAAGAGAGCTTCCCGCCAGGGTGGCCGACGCGGCCAACAGACCTTACGTAGGAACGTTGCATTACCCACACAATGGATGAGAACCCAAGACCCGCGGAAGTAAACTCAGTGGCGGGGTGAAGGAGGAGGAGGAGGAGGTTGAAGGAGGAAGAGGAGGAGGAGGAAGAGAAGGAGAAGGATGA
>NC_091306.1:16616658-16669158 GCF_038502225.1 Cherax quadricarinatus | reverse complement strand
CACAGTCCCTCGTGAGACGCTTGGACCACAGTCCCTCGTGGGACGCTGGGGCCAAAGTCCTCGTGGGACGCTGGGACCAAAGTCCTCGTGGGACGCTGGGATCACAGTCCCTCGTGGGACGCTGGGGCCAAAGTCCTCGTGGGACGCTGGGACCAAAGTCCTCGTGGGACGCTGGGACCACAGTCTCTCGTGGGACGCTGGGACTAAAATCCTCGTGGGACGCTTGGACCACAGTCCCTCGTGGGACGCTGAGACCAAAGTCCTCGTGGAACGCTGGGACCACAGTCCCTCGTGGGACGGTGAGACCAAAATCCTCGTGGGACGCTGGGACCACAGTCCCTCGTGGGACGCTGTCGTGGGACGCTGGGACCAAAGTCCTCGTGGGACGCTGGGACAAAAGTCCTCGTGGGACGCTGGGACCACATTCCCTTGTGGGGCGCTGGGACCAAAGTCCTCGTGGGACGCTGGGACCGCAGTCCCTCGTGGGACGCTTGGACCAAAGTCCTCGTGGGACGCTGGGACCAAAGTCCTCGTGGGACGCTGGGACCACAGTCCCTCGTTGGACGCTGAGACCAAAGTCCTCGTGGGATGCTGGGACCACAGTCCCTCGTGGGACGCTGAAACCAAAATCCTCGTGGGACGCTGGGACCAAAGTCCTCGTGGGACGCTGGGACCAAAGTTCTCGTGGGACGCTGGAACTAGAGTCCTCGTGGGACGCTGGGACCAAAGTCCTCGAGGGACGCTGGGACCACAGTCGCTCGTGGGACGCTGAGACCAAAGTCCTCGTGGGACGCTGGGACCACAGTCTCTCGTGGGACGCTGGGACCACAGTCCCTCGTGGGATGCTGGGACCACAGTCCCTCGTGGGACGCTGGGAGCAAAGTCCTCCTGGGATGCTGGGACCACAGTCCTTCGTGGGACGCAGGGACCACAATCCTCGTGGGACGCTGGGACCACAGTCTTCGAGGGACGCTGGGAACACAGTCACTCGTCGGACGCTGGGACCACAGTTCCTCGTGTGACCCTGGGACAACAGTCCTTGTAGGACGTTGGGACCACAGTCCTCGTGTGATGCTGGGTCCACAATCCCTCGTGGGATGCAGGGTCCAGAGTCCCTCGTGGGACGCTGAGAACACAGTCCTTCCTGTGATGCTGGAACCACAGTCCTCGTGGGACGCTGGGACCACAGCTCTCTTGGGATGCAAGGACCACAGTCCTCGTGGAACGCTGGGACCACTGTCCCTCGTGGGACGCTGGGACCACAGTCCCCGTGGGATACTGTGACCACAGTCTTCGTGGGACGCTGGGACCACAGTCCCTCGTGGGACGCTGGGATTACATTTCCCGTGGGACGCTGGGACCACAGATCCCGTGGGACGCTGGGACCACAGTCCCTCGTGGAACGCTTGTTCCACAGCCTACCCATCCCCCTTGTAGACTAACCACAAATTCCAGAGGGGTTACTGCCCTTTGGGGAATTTTGCTGGAGTGGTAGGACGGTAGGGGTGCGGCGCTCCCTAATTGTGGACACCCTAACAAAATCAGTGTTTGTTGAGGCTTCCCAGACACCAGGACGTCCCATGGTGACGTCTCATCGACGTCTGTCGACATCTGGCAGTTGTTTGTTAATGTCCTTGATGTAATTGTGAACACCTTGCTACCAGAGAGAGAGAGAGAGAGACAGAGAGAGAGACAGATAGACAGACAGAGAGACACACAGACAGACAGATAGACAGAGACAGTCAGAGAGATAGATAAAGAGAAGCCGTAGAGACGCTGAACTTAAAGTAATCTCTGGGGGGTCAAGACTTGGGTTCCCACTGTGTCAGTCTCTAAGCCGAATCTCTCAGGGTTTGAGACCAGTTTCGTGAATCTCTCCGCTCCTGCGAACACACGAATCCACACCCATAACAGCTCCTGAGTGGAAGGCTTCACCGGGTCTCTGGTAGACAACTTTTTTTGGGGGGGATGGACAAAATATTGATAGAATCGTCTTCCTCTGTTGATTTTGGCGGGAACACAATGGCCCGCCATCTGGTGGCACAAAAAGCGCGCGAAAATGAGAAGTGAAAGAATCGGCGCCAGTGACAAAGGACCAATCACGGCGCACACACTTGCACCTTTGTGGCGGGAAAATACATTTAGTCGAAAGTAAACAAACGGCCGGAGGGTGGATCGCCCACTTTCAAGTTGGCGGCCCTGGGGGGAGGGGGAAGGGGTGAAGTAAGTGGACATTTTCTCGATTTTCGTCGCAAATTTCGTCCGGTGCTGTAATTCCAGTGGCAGGCATCTCGTCCCGCCCCATAGTTAGCGTCACGACTTCCGTCCATTCCTATAATTGCTGTCACAGCTTTTGCCCGTTCATATAATTCTCGTCAGTTTTCGTCCAGTCCTGTGTATCCCGTTGCGGTTATCGTCTAGCATTAAAATTTCCTTCACAGTTCTCGTCCAAAACTATAATTCTCCTTCCTGTCCATAACACGCGTCAAAGACTCTTGTTCAATCCTGCAAGTCATCCTCAGCGCTGAGCCTGCTGTCGCAGCAGCGCTGAGCCTGTTGTCGCAGCAGCGCTGAGCCTGTTGTCGCACCAGCGCTGAGCCTGCTGTCAAACCAGCGCTGAGCCTGCTGTCACACCAGCGCTGAGCATGCTGTCACACAAGCGCTGAACCTGCTGTCACACCAGCGCTGAGCCTGCTGTCGCACCAGCGCTGAGTCTGCTGTCGCACCAGCGCTGAGCCTGCTGTCACACCAGCGCTGAGCCTGCTGTCACACCAGCGCTGAGCCTGCTGTCACACCAGCGCTGAGCCTACTGTCACACCAGCGCTGAGCCTGCTGTCACACCAGCGCTGAGCATGCTGTCGCACCAGCGCTGAGCATGCTGTCGCACCAGCGCTGAGCCTGCTGTCACACCAGCGCTGAACCTGCTGTCACACCAGCGCTGAACCTGCTGTCACACCAGCGCTGAACCTGCTGTCACACCAGCGCTGAGCCTGCTGTCACACCAGCGCTGAGCCTGCTGTCACACCAGCGCTGAGCCTACTGTCACACCAGCGCTGAGCCTGCTGTCACACCAGCGCTGAGCATGCTGTCGCACCAGCGCTGAGCATGCTGTCGCACCAACGCTAAGCATGCTGTCGCACCAGCGCTGAGCATGCTGTCGCACCAGCGCTGAGCATGCTGTCGCACCAGCACTGAGCATGCTGTCGCACCAGCGCTGAGCATGCTGTCGCACCAGCGCTGAGCATGCTGTCGCACCAGCGCTGAGCCTGCTGTCGCACTAGCGCTGAGTCTGCTGTCATACCAGCGCTGAGCCTGCTGTCACACCAGCGCTGAGCCTACTGTCACACCAGCGCTGAGCATGCTGTCACACCAGCGCTGAGCATGCTGTCGCACCAGCGCTGAGCATGCTGTCGCACCAACGCTAAGCATGCTGTCGCACCAGCGCTGAGCATGCTGTCTCACCAGCGCTGAGCATGCTGTCTCACCAGCGCTGAGCATGCTGTCGCACCAGCGCTGAGCATGCTGTCGCACCAGCGCTGAGCATGCTGTCGCACCAGCGCTGAGCCTGCTGTCGCACTAGCGCTGAGTCTGCTGTCATACCAGCGCTGAGCCTGCTGTCACACCAGCGCTGAGCCTGCTGTCACACCAGCGCTGAGCCTGCTGTCACACCAGCGCTGAGCCTGCTGTCACACCAGCGCTGAGCCTGCTGTCACACCAGCGCTGAACCTGCTGTCACACCAGCGCTGAGCCTGCTGTCACACCAGCGCTGAGCCTGCTGTCACACCAGCAATACACAATACACAACACGCGGGTTACTTGTGTGTTGTTCCAGTCACAGTATTGTGACCTTAAGAATCTCTGTGATATTAGTAAGCAAAGAAATAGAATCACCGGCCCTTTTTCTTTTCTTTTTGCAAGCTTTCCACCGCGACCCTAAACACGAATCCTGGACGTTTTTATTTCACAGAGTACGAACACTCACCTTTTATAAGATATTAGTGAGTTTGCAAATTAAAACACTGTCATAAATTATGAAAAAAAAATAGATCAATAATTAATCTATGGTCAACAACAGTGCTGAATCTCATTTTAAGTAGCGGGGATTGTGTGTAACGGGTGTTTATAAGAGATTTAAGGGATAATTTGCTACGGGTTTTGGTTGGTTGATTGGATAGTCGGTTAATTGGTTGGTAGGTTAAGTGGTTGGTTTGTTAATTGGATGGTTGGTTAATTGGATGGTCGGTTAATTGGTTGGTTGGTTAAGTGGTTGGTTGGTTAATTGGATGGTTGGTTAATTGGTTGGTTGGTTAATTGGATGGTAGGTCAATTGGTTGGTTGGTTAAGTGGTTGGTTGGTTAATTGGATGGTTGGTTAATTGGTTGGTCGGTCAATTGGTTGGTTGGTTAAGTGGTTGGTTGGTTAATTGGATGGTTGGTTAATTGGTTGGTTGGTTAATTGGATGGTTGGTTAATTGGATGGTTGGTTAATTGAATGGTTTGTTAATTGGATGGTTGGTTAATTGGATGGTCGGTTAATTGGTTGGTTTGTTAAGTGGTTGGCTAGTTAATTGGATGGTTGGTTAATTGGATGGTTGGTTAATTGCTTGGTTAGCTAATTGGATGGTTGGTTAATTGGATGGTCGGTTAATTGGTTGGTTGGTTAAGTGGTTGGTTAGTTAATTGGATGGGTGGTTAATTGGTTGGTTGGTTAATTGGATGGTTCGTTAATTTGATGGTTGGTTAATTGGATAGTTGGTTAATTAGATGGTTGGCTAATTGGATGGTTGATTAATTCGACGGTTGGTTAATTGGATGGTTGGTTAAGTGGATGGCTGGTTAATTGGTCGGTTGGTTAATTGGATGGTTGGTTAATTGGATGGTTGGTTAATTGGATGGTCGGTTAATTGGATGGTCGGTTAATTGGTTGGTTGGTTAATTGGATGGTTGGTTAATTTGATGGTTGGTTAATTGGATGGTTGGTTAATTAGATGGTTGGCTAATTGGATGGTTGGGTAATTGGACGGTTGGTTAATTGGATGGTTGGTTAAGTGGATGGCTGGTTAATTGGTCGGTTGGTTAATTGGATGGTTGGTTAATTGGGTTTAAAGATTATCGACTGCACGAGGGGTGCGCAACAGATAAGTCAGTTGTCGATATAAATCCAGAGGCACTCTTGTTAACCTTTGTGGAGCCTAGTTCCTAGGCCTAGTTCCTAGGCCTTTTGTATATCCATATGCTCTTGCGCTGCCCACCACGGCATAGGTACTGGGTGCACCGTAAACTAGCAGCTTCGCAGGCAAAATCTAAATGTAACAAAATCCGCAGGAGGGTCATTAAGGCGTCGTGTACCTGTTGACAACCTGTCAAGAATAATAACTGAAATAGACAATCTGATATAAAACTGAGTGGGACACAGGTGTGAGAGTTTTAATGAGAGAGAAACCTCAAAATCTGATCAGATTCTACAATGAGTTTACAAGGAATCGCCAAACCCGAATGGGTCATACAATATAAATCAAATGCATATTGACCGAAACGCTTTGATTTATTTAAATAAATTTTGTTCCTAATAAGAAAAGAGGCCAAGAATATTTTTTTTAATCACTCAAACCAATCAAAAAGACATTTAAAATTAAAATGTTATTTATAAAGCTTGCCAGAGATTTTTTAATTTTAATATTGAAGTCAGGGCTAAAAAAAAAAAAAAAGGTGTACTTTCCGAGGCTGCATTTTTTACCAAAAAGATGAAAAACAGTCGGATGTCTCCGTCGGAAAGATTAGAAAAGTGAGAAAAATATATATACGACACAGTGGAACACTGCGTCAAGCACAAGTCATTTCCAGTCTGGATTCAGCAGGTGTGGCGATGCACCTTTGTTACACGGGGTAAAAAGTGACACCTGTTTGTAAAAGGCTGGTGAAGGGCGCGCGGGCGCGGGTGCGGGCGTGGGGGGGGGGAGGGAGGGGGCGGCGCCCCAGAACCTCCTCGCATCTAGTAGCTTTCAAGATATTGTTGGCGAAAAAGTTAAAGAAGACGGCGAAATGAAAGACCTATTTATGTAAGTGCGCAATATCTGCAGTGGCTATTGTCGCAGCTTCCCTCCATCCACACAAAGATCACATTATCATACTCTCACGGACAAAAATCCTGAAAGACTTCCATAATGAAAAAGCGTCGCTACACGCTCTTTCCGCCAAAGAGGCGCAACAATGTAACTTTCTGAGAGCTTTCCGGTACTAAAGGACGATACATTATTTTTCTCCCCTCCCCCCTTTCTAACTTTCTCTCTCTCTCTCTCTCTCTCTCTCTCTCTCTCTCTCTCTCTCTCTCTCTCTCCCTCCTTTTCCTCGGCTCGAAACTCCATTATCTCAAATTCCATTCAAGACTCTAATTTCGAAAATTCTTCCATTCATCTTCCTCACATAGAACAAAATCCATAATGAAAACATAAACAATTGCCTTTGAAGCCGGCACACTCGCTCTTTCAGAGAACAACAATCACTCTATGCAGAGTCGGGCAGGATGGCTCACTCCCTCAACCTTCGCTCACACACAAACTCAAACATAAAACACACATTAACACTTGCTTGGAGTGCCATACTTTAGACTCGGTTCTCACAAATTAAAAAATAAAAATCCAGTTATGCAGGAGCCTAATACCGTCTTGTCGTGCGCAGATTCTCAATAAACAGCAAGGAAAGAGCATCGCAATAAGTGAAACATTATGGGAAAGACCAAGATCTACGGGAACGTTATTTCGCCAAGGAAAGCTGTCAAATAACAATGGTACAGGAGTTTGCCATTTGAATGTGTCATCAAAAATATTCGAATCTTTTCATTAGCATACATTTTAGCGAGCGGGTTTTAAAAAAAAAATACCCGAGCACCCACAATACTGATGATTTTAGGTTAGTTACATAAAATCAATGGGGGTCTTTGTGCATTCACAGAGGGAAAGAATCGTGGCTGTGTAAAGGAAACATCTGATTCTTAAATGAGTTTTGGGTGGTGAGTGTGTGTGTCGTCTTGCGACGGTCCTAAGACCAAGAGATGCTGGAGGGGTGCACTCGACGGTGAGGAGCGACGGTCCTGAGACCAACACCGTGGTCTCTCATAAGACGCTGGAGAGGTCCACTCAACGGTGAGGTGCGGCACTCTTCTCTCTTCCTCAACTGGGAAAGATGAGCTGGTGCTCCAGTGGTCCATTTGCGTGTGATGCTGAACAACACAGAGCTGCTACACTCAAGTCACTCACTCGCACTCTAGCAAGTCCAGATGATTGAATATACACATCTGCGCATCCTGACATCGTTCGCAATCACTCTTCTGATCAGTGACACATTTGTGTTGACACCACACACACACACACACACACACACACACACACACACACACACACACACACACACACACACACACACACACACACACACACACACACACATCAAAAATGAATTTCATA
Organism: Cherax quadricarinatus; assembly: GCF_038502225.1. Taxonomy (NCBI): domain Eukaryota; kingdom Metazoa; phylum Arthropoda; class Malacostraca; order Decapoda; family Parastacidae; genus Cherax; species Cherax quadricarinatus. The sequence goes on along the minus strand of NC_091306.1, from coordinate 16,661,696 downwards.
GACAACTTAGAATGCGCAGCTCCATAATGGAGTCCCTACCTGACACGCAAGACAAGGTTTAAAGGCTTGTAATCAGACAAATCTTAGAGATGATGAGGATGCACTATGAGGAGGAAGCAAAGAAAATTGAACTTGACTATATATATATACATATATATATATATATATATATATATATATATATATATATATATATATATATATATATATATATATATATATATATATATATATATATATATATATATATATATATATATATATATATATATATATATATATATATATATGCAAGTGTATGGTGTAGGAGGCAGGTTACTGAAAGCAGTGAAGAGTTTTTACGAGGATAGTGAGGCTCAAGTTAGATTATGTAGGAAAGAGGGAAATTTTTTCCCAGTAAAAGTAGGCCTTAGACAAGGATGTGTGATGTCACCGTGGTTGTTTAATATATTTATAGATGGGGTTGTAAGAGAAGTAAATGCGAGGGTCTTGGCAAGAGGCGTGGAGTTAAAAGATAAAGAATCACACACAAAATGGGAGTTGTCACAGCTGCTCTTTGCTGATGACACTGTGCTCTTGGGAGATTCTGAAGAGAAGTTGCAGAGATTGGTGGATGAATTTGGTAGGGTGTGCAAAAGAAGAAAATTAAAGGTGAATACAGGAAAGAGTAAGGTTATGAGGATAACAAAAAGATTAGGTGATGAAAGATTGAATATCAGATTGGAGGGAGAGAGTATGGAGGAGGTGAACGTATTCAGATATTTGGGAGTGGACGTGTCAGCGGATGGGTCTATGAAAGATGAGGTGAATCATAGAATTGATGAGGGAAAAAGAGTGAGTGGTGCACTTAGGAGTCTATGGAGACAAAGAACTTTGTCCTTGGAGGCAAAGAGGGGAATGTATGAGAGTATAGTTTTACCAACGCTCTTATATGGGTGTGAAGCGTGGGTGATGAATGTTGCAGCGAGGAGAAGGCTGGAGGCAGTGGAGATGTCATGTCTGAGGGCAATGTGTGGTGTGAATATAATGCAGAGAATTCGTAGTTTGGAAGTTAGGAGGAGGTGCGGGATTACCAAAACTGTTGTCCAGAGGGCTGAGGAAGGGTTGTTGAGGTGGTTCGGACATGTAGAGAGAATGGAGCGAAACAGAATGACTTCAAGAGTGTATCAGTCTGTAGTGGAAGGAAGGCGGGGTAGGGGTCGGCCTAGGAAAGGTTGGAGGGAGGGGATAAAGGAGGTTTTGTGTGCGAGGGGCTTGGACTTCCAGCAGGCATGCGTGAGCGTGTTTGATAGGAGTGAATGGAGACAAATGGTTTTTAATACTTGACGTGCTGTTGGAGTGTGAGCAAAGTAACATTTATGAAGGGATTCAGGGAAACCGGCAGGCCGGACTTGAGTCCTGGAGATGGGAAGTACAGTGCCTGCACTCTGAAGGAGGGGTGTTAATGTTGCAGTTTAAAAACTGTAGTGTAAAGCACCCTTCTGGCAAGACAGTGATGGAGTGAATGATGGTGAAAGTTTTTCTTTTTCGGGCCACCCTGCCTTGGTGGGAATCGGCCAGTGTGATAATAAAAAATAAATAATATATATATATATATATGTATATTCATATATATATATATATATATATATATATATATATATATATATATATATATATATATATATATATATATATATGCAAAACAACCACTCTGAAAGAACAGAGAAATTCCAAGCGCTTTCGTGACCACTCACATTGTCAATGTGAGTAGTCACGAAAGCGCTTGGAATTTCTCTATTCTTTCAGAGTGGTGGTTTTGCATATTCTGAAATCACCTGTTTACTGTGATCTTATTGCATATATATATATATATATATATATATATATATATATATATATATATATATATGTATATGTATATATGTATATATATATATATATATATATATATATATATATATATATATATATATATATATATATATATCTATATATATATATTTTTTTTTTTTTCAACAAGTCGGCCGTCTCCCACCGTGGCAGGGTGACCCAAAAAAGAAAGAAAATCCCCAAAAAGAAAATACTTTCATCATCATTCAACACTTTCACCACACTCGCACATTATCACTGTTTTTGCAGAGGTGCTCAGAATACAACAGTCTAGAAGCATACACATATAAAGATACACAACATATCCCTCCAAACTGCCAATATCCCAAACCCCTCCTTTAAAGTGCAGGCATTGTACTTCCCATTTCCAGGACTCAAGTCCGACTATATGAAAATAACCGGTTTCCCTGAATCCCTTCACTAAACATTACCCTGCTCACACTCCAACAGATCGTCAGGTCCCAAGTACCACTCGTCTCCATTCACTCCTATCTTACACGCTCACGCACGCTTGCTGGAAGTCCAAGCCCCTCGCCCACAAAACCTCCTTTACCCCCTCTCTCCAACCCTTTCGAGGACGACCCCTACCCCGCCTTCCTTCCCCTATAGATTTATATGCTTTCCATGTCATTCTACTTTGATTCATTCTCTCTAAATGACCAAACCACCTCAACAACCCCTCTTCTGCCCTCTGACAAATACTTTTATTAACTCCACACCTTCTCCTAATTTCCACACTCCGAATTTTCTGCATAATATTTACACCACACACTGCCCTTAGACAGGACATCTCCACTGCCTCTAACCGTCTCCTCGCTGCTGCATTTACCACCCAAGCTTCACACCCATATAAAAGTGTTGGTACTACTATACTTTCATACATTCCCTTCTTTGCCTCCATAGATAACGTTTTTTGACTCCACATATACCTCAACGCACCACTCACCTTTTTTCCCTCATCAATTCTATGATTAACCTCATCCTTCATAAATCCATCCGCTGACATGTCAACTCCCAAGTATCTGAAAACATTCACTTCTTCCATACTCCTCCTCCCCAATTTGATATCCAATTTTTCTTTATCTAAATCATTTGACACCCTCATCACCTTACTCTTTTCTATGTTCACTTTCAGCTTTCTACCTTTACACACATTCCCAAACTCATCCACTAACCTTTGCAATTTTTCTTTAGAATCTCCCATAAGCACAGTATCATCAGCAAAAAGTAACTGTGTCAATTCCCATTTTGAATTTGATTCCCCAAAATTTAATCCCACCCCTCTCCCGAACACCCTAGCATTTACTTCCTTTACAACCCCATCTATAAATATATTAAACAACCATGGTGACATTACACATCCCTGTCTAAGACCTACTTTTACCGGGAAATAGTCTCCCTCTCTTCTACACACCCTAACCTGAGCCTCACTATCCTCATAAAAACTCTTTACAGCATTTAATAACTTACCACCTATTCCATATACTTGCAACATCTGCCACATTGCTCCTCTATCCACTCTATCATATGCCTTTTCTAAATCCATAAATGCAATAAAAACTTCCCTACCTTTATCTAAATACTGTTCACATATATGCTTCAATGTAAACACTTGATCTACACATCCCCTACCCACTCTGAAACCTCCTTGCTCATCCGCAATCCTACAGGATTGCGGATATATATATATATATATATATATATATATATATATATATATATATATATATATATATATATATATATATATATATATATATATATATATATGTATGTATATATATATAAATATATATATATATATATATATATATATATATATATATATATATATATATATATATATATATATATATATATATATATATATATATATATATATATCTTCCAGCAAGCGTGCATGAGCATGTTAGGAGTGAATGGAGACGAATGGTATTTGGGACCTGACGAGCTGTTGGAGTGTGAGCAGGGTAATATTTTGTGAAGGGATTCAGGGAAACCGGTTATTTTTATATAGCCGGACTTGAGTCCTGGAAATGGGAAGTACAATGTCTGCACTTTAAAGGAGGGGTTTGGGATATTGGCAGTTTGGAGGGATATGTTGTGTATCTTTATACGTATATGAGCTGCTTTGAGGATTAGTGTGGACGGTTACAAAGCCATGGCTTGCTTTTGCAGTTTTTAAAAATTGAGGTTGGAGAGTTGAAGGAGGAAGTCTTGCTTCTCCAGGAGAAAATTAGGAGGCGGAAGATTCACCTCAATGGGTTTGGGAGCGCGAGTGAGGTGGAGGAATGGTGGAGGGGAATAAGGCTACCAGCAGTGAGGTGCAGTCCAGCACCTGCTACAAGTGGCAAGTGGTTCCCAGTAATGGGAAGAGCGTCAAAATAAGGAAAGTTAAGAGAGAAGATTTGAAGGTAAGAAATCACTTCTCTGTTCTTCATGATGAGTGTACTTCAGTGGCCAGTGAAGGTAAAGGTACTACTTCCCCTGCAAAAAGAGGGCCCCAAATCTCGATAGGGAGTACAGTAAACTTCTATGGGACGAAATTCATAAGGCATTTACATACGAAAATGTTGTGCTAATTGGAGATTTCAACTATAGACAGATTGACTGGAGAAATTTGATAGGAAATTTAGAGTCAAGTGACTTTCTTGATTAGATTCAGGATTGTTTTTTAAAACAGTTTGTGACAGAACAAACTAGAGGAAATAACCTGCTTGACTTTGCTCTTGCCAGTAGGGAAACGTTAATTAATAATCTTGAGGTTAATGATGAGCTTGGGGAAAGTGATCACAAATCAATCAGTTTTAATATATCATGGAATTCCCCTACTAATGGCAATGAAGTCTCTGTCCCTGACTTCCGCTTGGCTGATTTCATAGGACTGAAAAAATATTTGGGTGGGCTGAACTGGAATGACCTGACTATGGGTCAGGTAGGTGGTGATAATTGCCGATATGACGATTTCCAGGGCATAGTTCTAGCTGCTCAGACAACTTATGTTCCAAATAGGAAAATCAGATCAAACAAAAATGATCCTAAATGGATGAACAACACACTAAAACATCTCATTGGTCAAAAGAGAGGCATATATAGGCAAATCAAAAGAGGAGAGGGGCAGTTAAGAAATCAATATATTCAGTTAAAGAGAGAAATAAAAAAGGGAATAAGAATAGCGAAAAGAGATTATGAGGTTAAAGTTGCAAGAGAATCGAAGATTAACCTAAAAGGATTCTTTCAGGTATACAGAAGTAAGATCAGGGACAAGATAGGCCCACTCAAAAGTTACTCAGGTCAGCTCACGGACAGTGATAAGGAAATGTGTAGAATTTTTAACACATTTCCTCTCAGTTTTTATACAGGAAGATACTAACGATATTCCAGAAATAATAAATTATGTAGAACAGGACGATAATAAACTATGCTCGATTAGGGTCACAAATGACATGGTCCTTAGGCAAATAGATAAATTAAAAACCTAACAAGTCCCCAGGCCCTGATGAACTGTATGCAAGGGTTCTAAAGGAATGTAAAGAGGAGCATAGCAAACCTTTGGCTAATCTTTTCAACGTATCACTACAAACTGGCATGGTGCCAGATAAGTGGAAAATGGCAAATGTAATACCTATTTACAAGGCAGGTGACAGGTCCTTAGCTTCGAACTATAGACCAATAAGCCTAAGGAAAATTTATGGAATCAATAATTGCCAAGGCAGTTCGTAGCCACCTGAAAAGCATAAATTAATCAACGAATCTCAGCATGGTTTTACAAAGGGGCGTTCCTGCCTTACGAATTTATTAACTTTTTTCACTAAGGTATTTGAGGAGGTAGATCATGGTAATGAATATGATATTGTGTATATGGACTTCAGTAAGGCTTTTGACAGGTTCCCGCATCAGAGACTATTGAGGAAAATTAAGGCACATGGAATAGGAGGAGAAATTTTTTTCTAGATAGAGGCATGGTTGACAAATAGGCAGCAGAGAGTTTGCATAAATGGGGAGAAATCAGAGTGGGGAAGCGTCACGAGCGGTGTTCCACAGGGGTCAGTGTTGGGCCCCCTGTTCTTCACAATCTATATAAACGACATTGATGAGGGCATAAAGAGCGACATAAGCAAGTTTGCCGATGACACCAAAACAGGCCGTCGAATTCATTCTGACGAGGACATTAGAGCACTCCAGGATGATTTGAATAGTCTGATGCAGTGGTCGGAGAAGTGGCAGATGCAGTTTAATATAGACAAATGCAAAGTTCTAAATGTTGGACAGTTAAATAACCATGCCATACATAAACTAAATAATGTAGATCTTAATATTACGGATTGCGAAAAAGATTCAGGAGTTCTGGTTAGCAGTAATCTGAAACCAAGACAACAGTGCATAAGTGTTCGCAATAAAGCTAATAGAATCCTTGGCTTCATATCAAGAAGCATAAATAATAGGAGTCCTCAGGTTGTTCTTCAACTCTATATATCCTTGGTTAGGCCTCATTTAGATTATGCTGCACAGTTTTAGTCACCGTATTACAGAATGGATATAAATGCTCTGGAAAATGTACAAAGGAGGATGACAAAGTTGATCCCATGTATCAGAAATTTTCACTATGAGGATAGACTGAGGGCCCTGAATCTGCACTCTCTCGAAAGGCGTAGAATTAGGGGGGATATGATCGAGGTGTATAAATGGAAGACAGGACTAAATAAAGGGGATGTAAATAACGTGCTGAAAATATCTAGCCTAGACAAGACTCGCAGCAATGTTTTTAAGTTGGAAAAATTCAGATTCAGGAAGGATATAGGAAAGCACTGGTTTGGTAATAGTGTTGTGGATGAGTGGAACAAACTCCCGAGTACAGTTATAGAGGCCAGAACGTTGTGTAGTTTTAAATATAGGTTAGATAAATACATGAGTGGGTGTGGGTGGGTGTGAGTTGAACCTGATTAGCTTGTGCTACTAGGTCAGTTGCTGTGTTCCTTAATTAAGTGAATGTGACCGGACCTGACTGGGTTGGGGATTGGCTTAAACCAGTAGGAGACTTGGACCTGCCTCGCATGGGCCAGTAGGCCTGCTACAGTGTTCCTTCTTTCATGTGTTCTTGTGTATTCTGAGCACCTCTACAAAAATAGTGATTATGTGTGAATAAGATGAAAGTGTTGATTGCTGAAAGTATTTTCTTTTAGGGGATTTTCTTACTTTTTGGGTTACCCTGCCTCGGTGAGAGATGGCCGACTTATATATATATATATATATATATATATATATATATATATATATATATATATATATATATATATATATATATATATATATAAATATATATATATATATATATATATATATATATATATATATATAAATATATATATATATATTATATGTATATATATATATATTTTATATATATATATACATATAATATATATATATATATTTATATATATATATATATATATATATATATATATATATATATATATATATATATACACATATATATGGTGTCTGCAGAGTTGGTTGCAATGGTTGCAGTCTCTCCTATTTGGGACAAACGGGAAAACCATTGGAAATGAGAATTTCCCAGCACATTTATTCGATAGGTATAGCACAGAAGTCGAACGCGATTTTCAACCATATTAGAGCTTGTAATAACCCAGCAAACTGGCGGGAAGCAGGAGTCCTCTTCCCTTGTTCCTCCTGGCTTGAAAGGAATATTGTAGAATCAGCAATTATTAAGCATAATAGGTAGTCAGTATATAATATCAGTGACGGGTTATTCAAATTAGATGAGTTTTTAGTCGAGGCAATAGTACACAGTCTAAAATTGGGCTCTTATATGAATGCATTAGACTGTCTTAAATGTAGTACCACACCGAGGAATTAGGGTCTATTTTTCCTGCAGTTTCTGAAGGTTGAACCAGAGTTTTCCTCAGAATTATGTGGGTTGAATAACTGTGGACGTCTTCCTTGTTATTACAGATGCTTCCCTCTTTAAATGAGTTTATTTTAATGAGCCCCATTTCCTTTACTTAACTTTACATAGCTTCTAGAAATCTCCCCTTTAAATGTTGCCGTTTTCTCGTCACTTTAAATGGACACATTGTCCCGTGGGAGGCTGCTCTATAATTGACAGTGACTTCTATATCACTGACAATACATTTATGTTTGTAAAGTTATTGATGTTATAGCGGAATATGACCGAATTTTTTATTATTGCCACGTTAATTTCGTTTAGGCTATTACAATATCAATGTTTGTGGGATTTTCCTAATGCTAAAATATTCATCCTTCTGTCTGTGGGCACTGTTGTGCCTGGGGGCACTTCCGGTACCCTTCTCCCTCCCTCACTCACTCACTCCACTGAAAACGGCCCTTTGGGAACGTACTTGCTTGGACATTCTCCTCTTTTCTGCAATTTTGCAAGCTCCTGATGATGTGTTGATTGCAACACGAAAGGCCTAGAGCTATCATTCTACCCCCCCCCCGTGGTTGTTTTGCATCCAGTATCGTTTGATTTGCGATATTTGCGTGTGTGTATATATATATATATATATATATATATATATATATATATATATATATATATATATATATATATATATATATGTATATATATATATATATATATATATATATATATATATATATATATAGTATATATATGTGGTGTGTGTGTGTGTGTATATATGTACTTATATGTAATTGTGTGTGTGTGTGTGTGTGTGTGTGTGTGTGTGTAAATCACGCAGGTTATTTCTAATTTAAGCTTCTTACCACGTTGAGTGACACTAGTGAATCTTATTGGCCGTTGTTTAGAGCACAACCCGGCACTGAAGGTCTGCAACAGAAATGCTGGAGCTCCTGATATAGAAGCTCATCCTTGTGAGCTCTGTACCTTGTTGCTCGTTGAGCTTCTGCATTGTCATGCAAGTGCTAATACCACGGGTGAGGCTCAGGTTTGTAACCTCTCTTACTGTGCATACTCTGGTTAATTTACCACTGCAGTGTTGTGGTGTCTTGCTGGTGCTGTTGTCGGGATCTGTCATAAGCGAAGGTTAACACCTGAGGCACTCATAACAGCCCATTATTTTTCGATTCTGCAACTATGGCGACTCAAGATCCTTCCTCGTGTGGTTAACAGTATGCAAGATGCTCGTGATTGTTCAGGTGATCGTTCTCGTGATCATTCCTGTGATCGTCACCGTGATCGTCACCGTGATCGTCCCTGTGATCGTCACCGTGATCGTCACCGTGATCGTTCCTGTGATCGCTACCGTGATCATCACCGTGATCATCACCGTGATTGTCACCGTGATCGTCACCGTGTTCGTCACCGTGTTCATCATCGTGATCGTCACCGTGTTCGTCACCGTGTTCGTCACCGTGATCGTCACCGTGATTGTCCCTGTGATCGTCACCGTGATCGTCACCGTGATCGTTCCTGTGATCGTCACCGTGATCATTACCGTGATCGTCCCTGTGATCGTCACCGTGATCGTCACCGTGATCGTTCCTGTGATCGTCACCGTGATCATCACCGTGATCGTCACCGTGATCGTCACCGTGATCGTCCCTGTGATCGTCACCGTGATCGTCACCGTGATCGTTCCTGTGATCGTCACCGTGATCATCACCGTGATCGTCCCTGTGATCGTCACCGTGATCGTCACCGTGATCGTCACCGTGATCGTCACCGTGATCGTCCCTGTGATCGTCACCGTGATCGTCCCTGTGATCGTCACCGTGATCGTCACCGTGATCGTACTCCCGTGGAAAATTCAAGTAGAATCGCATAACGGGCGGTATAAGTCTTACCCGCAATGAGTTTAGTGTTTCAGGTAGCAAATATTAATTTAAAAACTAGCAAACAACAGCAGGCATTAGCTACTGAGGAATATAACAGAAAAAAATAGTTTCGTTATCAATTTAGTGAACGATTCAGCTGAGAAAAATCTGTCCCTGGTATCAAGTTTTACCGAAATCGAACTTGAGAAACTTCTCGAAGTATTGGAAAATTAGGCTCAAACCTTAGTATGTCCTAAAGAATATTAGGCTGCATTAGTTCATACAGTATTACAAAGTAAAGTCCAAGGGTATACAGCTTGTATGTCAGATAACAATTACATAAAATATGATGTCTTCAAATTGACAGAGCTGGGGTCCTTGTGACGGTATACTGGCTAATGTCTGGCGAAAATTGAGAGGAGGTAAACGTTAACACGCGCAGACTCACAAGTGTTTCCATGAACGGTCAGAAGCTTTTCAACAAGCATATGAATCTCCAGGGGTCAAAAATTTTAATTGATCCGACTGCAACTGGTTGGTGAAGCCAGAGAAGATTCGTTAGGAAACAGGACACGTGTTTCCTGACCCGGGTTTGCGTCACTGATGACCCGCCACCAGAGCTTTTGGTCATCTGACAGAGGTCTGGTGGATAACTTGCTGGATAATATATAATTCCAAGAAATATTAGTGACCAGGTGCAGTTGCATAACTTTTTGGAAAACATGCCTCCCGCAGCATTAAGGCACCCACCCTCCTTGAAGGGTAGCTCGGCGAGGGAAGGGAAGACGGGGGGTTAGGGTCAGGAAGCAAAATAAGAACCAGTGGTACAAAACCTGTAACCACGAACATCTGTTACGCATTCACCTCAGCTGGTTATAAATCTCCGCATCCTGACCTTTCCAGCATTATTACTAAAGAATCTTTACCCGACGCAAGAACGGAAATAAATCTTGTTTCACTAGTAATTCAGCACCGCCATGTCTTGAAGACGCGTAAGAACAGTCTTGTAATCCCACACGAATTATTACGTCTGTATAGCAAAGAATCATTTACTAAATTGAGGATTAGTTCACTTCCTTTATTCTAATTATTTTAAAGTCTCGGACGGACGAAATGTGTTTCCACTAAATTGCCACGAACTCCATATTGTATCTTATGAATGCCTTCATCGTCCATTTCTCTCATGTTAGGATTGTTTTTAAAGAAAACTCTTAAGATTCGAAGTTGGTCAGAGGGAACTTTCTGGGTCCAAGTCTCTCAGTCTGTCATCGTAGGAAAGATTCCTCCTACACTTCGATTGACGTGGATTTCGCTTAAAGTTCGTAGTGGAGGAAAGTAACATTTTGATGGAGTGTTCAGGATTCGAACCTCCTCCATGGAGGGTGAGGCAAAGAGAAATCGGCAGAATCCACTTGGACATTGATGCCCGTCCATACACTACCCAGGGCAGCCCTGAGGCTTGACCTCCTATACAAAAAGTTGTCTTACAAACTTCAAGTTCCACCAGCAACACCTTCGAGTACGGCACCTTGGCACTGTTAAAGGCTCTTACCCCAAGAAATTGGAATCATCAACCCTTTCCTCGTATCAAACCTGATTACGTCCCATTCCCTTGGCGCTCCATGACCTATATACGTACTAGTAATAGTGATGTGAATAGAGTATGGGTGTGTGGGGTGCTTGGTCTCTTACCTGTCTTTCTTGTGCACTCCTCAGATTTCTGTGTCTTTACCTCCTCCCTTCTTCTTCTCCCTTATTTTTCTTTCGTTTCTTTCCTCTATGCCTCTCACTGTTATTTTCCTTCTGTCCCCTACCGTCTGCTTCCCTCTCTGTCTTCTCCCAAATCCTCTCCTCTCCTCCGTGCTTCTCATTGTTATCTCCCTCGCTCTCTGTCCCCTCCCCTCTATATCCTTTTCTATATCTTCTCCCAAATACTTTCCTCTTTTCTGTGCCTCTCTCTGCTCTCTTCCTCTCTATCTCTTCTCTTTTGCCTCCCTCTATCTTCTCACTCCTCTCCTCTTGTCCTTTCCTCCTTTCCTCTCCTCTGTGTCTCCTCATTCCTTCCCTTCCCCCCCTTCCCCCCATCCCCACTCTTCCCCCCCTTCCCTTTGCATGGTCCATTGCCTCAGCTATCAATTGGGTTAGGTCTAGTGGTCTATTGAGTGAGTGAAGGAGCCGTGGAAAATGTGACAGATGTATTACGTCAGTAGTCGTTTGTTGACGTTGTTTATGATGGTGGGTCGGGAGGGGCGGCCCAGCTAAAATATATGTGTATACCAATATACATATACCAGGAGGCACACCCGTCTAGCAGACTCCGGGTGCTGGGTGGCGTCTGCTCTCTCGGTTCTCCTGTGTTTATCACTAACGTTTTGAAGTAAAATTATGATTATTATTATTATTAATTATTATTATTATTATTATTATTATTATTATTATTATTATTATTATTATTATTATTATTATTATTATTATTATTATTATTATTATTATTATTATTATTATTATTATTATTATTGTTATTGTTATTTTTATTATTATTATTATTATTATTATTATTATTATTATTATTATTATTATTATTATTATTATTATTATTATTGTTATTATTATTATTATTATTATTATTATTATTATTATTATTATTATTATTATTATTATTATTATTAATTATTATTATTATTATTATTATTATTATTATTATTATTATTATTATTATTATTATTATTATTATTATTATTATTATTATTATTATTATTATTATTATTATTATTATTGTTATTGTTATTTTTATTATTATTATTATTATTATTATTATTATTATTATTATTATTGTTATTATTATTATTATTATTATTGTTATTATTATTATTATTATTATTATTATTATTATTATTATTATTATTATTATTATTATTATTATTATTATTATTATTATTATTATTATTATTATTATTAATTTTTTATTATAATTATTACTATTATTATTATTATTATTATTATTATTATTATTATTATTATTATTATTATTATTATTATTATTATTATCATCGCTATTATAAACGTGATTAAATACTCAAATATTTTATTGAAAGTAAAATCACTTTTTTTTTGTTCTTATTTATATGTCAAAGATCTGTTGTTGTTGTTGTTGTTGTTGTTGTTGTTGTTGTTGTTGTTGTTGTTGTTGTTGTTGTTGTTGTTGTTTTTAGACAATATACAACATAATATGTGATTTTAATTATATAAAATTTATTTTGGTTTTAGCGCAAAGTCAATTTTGTTTTGGGGAAGGTGGGGGGGGGGACGCCTAGGGCTTTATTTATGATGATGTGCTCTTGATCCAAGGCAATACTACTGCTTTCCTCCTGCCTTTTCTCGGATGAAAGATGATAACCTTCCTTCTTTCCCCCCTCCCTCCCTCCCCCTGTCCCCCAGGGGGGGGAACTGTGTGACTTCTACGGGTTTAGCGCTCTCCCCCTCCCTCTCTCAACGAATGTAAAAAATGGCCTTTTAGATAGACACCAGTGACTCTAAATCACCATGAAATGCCATTGTGGGTTTCCATGACGTGAGTGGGCAGGGGCACGGCGCGGGGCAGGGGCACGGCGCGGGGCAGGGGCACGGCGCGGGGCAGGGGCACGGCGCGGGGCAGGGGCACGGCGCGGGGCAGGGGCACGGCGCGGGGCAGGGGCACGGCGCGGGGCAGGGGCACGACGCGGGGCATGGGCATGGCGCGGGGCAGGGGCACGGCGCGGGGTAGGGGCACGGCGCGGGGCAGGGGCACGGCGCGGGGTAGGGGCACGGCGCGGGGCAGGGGCACGGCGCGGGGTAGGGGCACGGAGCTGGGCAGGGGCACGGCGCGGGGCAGGGCTTCTCGCCCCCCTGCCATTGTAGACTTTTGTCGGGCATCCCTCGACACTATTGTTTTCTCAGAGCGTCGCTGATGTTGGGAGCGTGAATGATGATGCCAGTTATTAAAAGTCCTCCCTCACCCCCTTTTTGTCTCTCTTTTGTTATTTAAATGTCCCGAGTGGACGGTGGAGTTGTTATCATTTGTTATATCCCTTGGTGCCCTCCTGGTCCACTGCTGAGAGGGAGTGGAGGGGGCTGAGAGGGAGTACTGGGGGCTGAGAGGGAGTGGAGGGGGCTGAGAGGGAGAGAAGGGAGCTGAGAGGGAGAGAAGGGGGCTGAGAGGGAGAGAAGGGGGCTGAGAGGGAGAGAAGGGGGCTGAGAGGGAGAGAAGGGGACTGAGAGGGAGAGAAGGGGACTGAGAGGGAGAGAAGGGGACTGAGAGAGAGTGGAGGGGGCTGAGAGGAAGTGGAAGGGGCTGAGAAGGAATGGAAAGGGCTGAGAAAGGTAAAAGTGGGGAGACCACGATAAGAAGCGTTACAAATCGGGACAGTAAGTAGTTAAAATCAGAGAAGTAGGTGGTAAAAATCACAGCAGTAAGTGGTGAAAAATCACGACTGTAAATGGTGAAAAATCACGACAGTAAGTGGCGAAAAATCACGACAGTAAGTGGCGAAAAATCACGACAGTAAGTGGCGAAAAATCGCGAGAGTAAGTGGTGAAAAATCACGACAGTAAGTAGTGAAAAATCACGATAGTAAGGAGTGAAAAATCACGATAGTAAGTAGTGAAAAATCACGATAGTAAGTAGTGAAAAATCAAGACAGTCAGTGGTGAAAAATCACATCAGTGAGTAATGAAAAATCACGATAGTAAGTAGTGAAAAATCACGATAGTAAGTAGTGAAAAATCAAGACAGTCAGTGGTGAAAAATCACGGCAGCAAGTGGTGAAAAATCACGTCAGTGAGTAATGAAAAATCACGACAGTAAGTGGTGAAAAATCACGACAGTAAGTGGTGAAAAATCACGGCAGTAAGTGGTGAAAAATCACGGCAGTAAGTAGTGAAAAAATCCTGACAGTAAGTAATGAAAAATCACGGCAGTAAATGGTGAAAAATCACGGCAGTAAGTGGTGAAAAATCACAGCAGCAAGTAATGAAAAATCACGGCAGTAAGTAGTGAAAAATCACGGCAGTAAGTAGTGAAAAATCAATGCAGTAAGTGGTGAAAAATCACGACAGTAAGTGGTGAAAAATCACGGCAGTAAGTAGTGAAAAATCACGGCAGTAAGTAGTGAAAAATCACGACAGTAAGTGGTGAAAATCACGGCAGTAAGTGGTGAAAAATCACGGCAGTAAGTAATGAAAAATCAGTATGTGGTGAAAAAAATCACGGCAGTATGTGGCAGTAAGTAGTGAAAAATCACGACAGTAAGTGGTGAAAAATCACGGCAGTAAGTGGTGAAAAATCACGGCAGTAAGTGGTGAAAAATCACGGCAGTATGTGGTGAAAAATCACGGCAGTAAGTAATGAAAAATCACGGCAGTAAGTGGTGAAAAATCACGGCAGTAAGTAATGAAAAATCACGGCAGTAAGTAGTGAAAAATCACGACAGTAAGTAATGAAAAATCACGGCAGTAAGTAGTGAAAAATCACGACAGTAAGTAATGAAAAATCACGACAGTAAGTAATGAAAAATCACGGCAGTAAGTAGTGAAAAATCACGACAGTAAGTAATGAAAAATCACGGCAGTAAGTAGTGAAAAATCACGACAGTAAGTAATGAAAAATCACGGCAGTAAGTAGTGAAAAATCACGACAGTAAGTAATGAAAAATCACGACAGTAAATGGTGAAAAATCACGGCAGTAAATAGTGAAAAATCATGGCAGTAAGTAGTGAAAAATCACGGCAGTAAGAGGTGAAAAAATCACAGCAGCAAGTAATGAAAAATCACGGCAGTAAGTAGTGAAAAATCACGGCAGTAAGTAGTGAAAAATCAATGCAGTAAGTTGTGAAAAATCACGGCAGTAAGTGGTGAGAAATCACGGCAGTAAGTAATGAAAAATCACGGCAGTAAGTGGTGAAAAATCACGACAGTAAGTGGTGAAAAATCACGGCAGTAAGTAGTGAAAAATCACGACAGTAAGTGGTGAAAATCACGGCAGTAAGTGGTGAAAAATCACGGCAGTATGTGGTGAAAAATCACGGCAGTAAGTGGTGAAAAATCACGGCAGTAAGTGGTGAAAAATCACGGCAGTAAGTAGTGAAAAATCACTGCAGTAAGTGGTGAAAAATCACGGCAGTAAGTGGTGAAAAATCACGGCAGTAAGTGGTGAAAAATCACGGCAGTAAGTAGTGAAAAATCACTGCAGTAAGTGGTGAAAAATCACGGCAGTAAGTGGTGAAAAATCACGGCAGTATGTGGTGAAAAATCACGGCAGTAAGTGGTGAAAAATCACGGCAGTAAGTGGTGAAAAATCACGGCAGTAAGTAACGAAAAATCACGGCAGTAAGTGGTGAAAAATCACGGCAGTAAGTGGTGAAAAATCACGGCAGTAAGTGGTGAAAAATCACGGCAGTAAGTGGTGAAAAATCACGACAGTAAGTAGTGAAAAATCACGGCAGTAAGTAGTGAAAAATCACAGCAGTAAGTAGTGAAAAATCACGGCAATAAGTGGTGAAAATCGTGAAAGTGGTGAGATTTTGGAAAAAAAGTGAGTTTTGAAGGTTCTTTTGTAATATTTAGATGGGATAATATTCTGCTGCTCCGCCATCTTGTTTCCTTCTTGATAAACAAGAAGGTTAAGAAGGAGGATCCCTGCACCTTCCTTCTTTCCTCTCCCCTACATCCCCTTCCTCTCCCTCTACCTCCTTCCTCTCCCACCTCCCCTCCTCACCCCTACCCTCTTTCCTTCCCCACCCCTACCTCCGCTTCCTCTCCCCTACCTCTCCTTCATCTCCCCTACCCTCTTTCCTCTCCCTCTACCTCCTTCCTCTCCCAGTACATCCCTTTTCCCCTACATCTTCTCCATCATTCTCCACATCCTCTCCTTCACCCCCCGCTCTTTGCCACCCTCCTCCTCCTCCTTCTTTATCCTCTCCTCCCTCGGGACAGACTCCGGGAAATCCTCTTGACAAAAGTCTGAAATATGCTAGCTGTGACGAGGCTGCCGCCGCCATTATCCCCTCGCTTACATCTCACTTAGTGAGTGTGGCTCCATTAAAACCATTACAACGCTATTAATCTAAATCCTACAGGCTAAGTTCGAGTCATTTCTCAGGCTGAGAACTCCTGCCTCAACGCCCCCTGTTAAAGGGAAAGGGTAGGAGGTTAAGGGAAGAGGGGAGGAGGGGAAGATTTCACCCCCCCAAAAAAAGTCGACTACAATTGTGTAAAAATTTTCTTGGGTTCTATGCTGAATCATAATGGCACCACCATTTCTTAGAGTCAAACGTAGCATTATGTGCCGCTTTAAAATTCAAATGGGGGCAGCATTTTAGCGGAGGAGCCCGGCTGGGTGGAGCTCTCTGGCGTCTGTGGTAGCCAGTGTAGCTCTGCTTGTGTTCACTCTCTCTTCCACACCACTATCCGCGCCCCCACCTTTATTTATCACCCTCTACGCCTTTTATCTCCTTATCTATGTGTACCCCAGTTCCTTCGCGTCGATCTGTTTTCGCTGGATGCCGCGAACACCACAGCGATCGCAAAATGCCATTAAGACCCTTGCTGTTTTTTGTTGTCTCGCGGTAAGACTGGACGAAAGATTATTACATAGAGAGAAAGTGTATGAATATCTGATAGTATTTCATGGGTCGTGGCGGGTCATAACTCCCAGGGTTAGACGCTAGAGCCGGGCCGCTCGCGTTTATTGATAGGCTAAGATTCAAGACCTTACAATGGTTTAGACTCGGTATTCCTACTCACTTGGAGATACATTTTACCACTCGAGTTGTGGCTTTGCTTGACTTGTTGTCCAAGTGTGTGTGTGTGTGTGTGTGCGTGTGTGTGTGTGTGTGTGTGTGTGTGTGTGTGTGTGTGTGTGTGTGTGTGTGTGTGTGTGTGTGTGTGTGTGTGTGTGTGTGTGTGTGTGTGTGTCTGTGTGTCTGTGTGTGTGCGTGTGTGTGTGTCTGTGTGTGTGTGTGTGTGTGTGTGAGTGTGCGTGCGTGTGTGTGTGTGTGTGTGTGTGTGTGTGTGTGTGTGTGTGTGGATGTGTGTGTGTGTGTGTGTGTGTCTGTGTGTGTGTAGGTGTGTGTATAGGTGTGTGTGTGTGTGTGTGTGTGTGTGTACTCACCTATTTGTGGTTGCAGGGGTCGAGTCCTAGCTCCTGGCCCCGCCTCTTCACCGGTTGCTACTAGGCCCTCTCTCTCCCCGCTCCATGAGCTTTATCAAACCTCGTCTTAAAACTGTGTATGGTTCCTGCCTCCACTACGTCATTTTCTAGGTTATTCCACTGCCTTACAACTCTATGACTGAAGAAATACTTCCTACTATCTCTCTGACTCATTTGTGTCTTCAACTTCCAATTGTGGTCTCTTGTTTCTGTGTCCCCTCCCTGGAACATCCTGTCTTTGTCCACCTTGTCTATTCCACGCAGTATTTTATATGTCGTTATCATGTCTCCCCTGACCCTCCTGTCCTCCAGTGTCGTCAGGCCGATTTCCCTTAATCTTTCTTCATAGGACATTCCCCTTAGCTCTGGAACTAACCTTGTCGCAAACCTTTGTACTTTCTCTAGTTTCTTGACGTGCTTTATCAAGTGCGGGTTCCAAACAGGTGCTGCATACTCCAGTATGGGCCTGACATACACCGTGTACAGTGTCTTGAATGATTCCTTACTAAGGTATCGGAATGCTGTTCTCAGGTTTGCCAGGCGCCCATATGCTGCAGCAGTTATCTGATTGATGTGTGCTTCCGGAGACATGCTCGGTGTTATACTCACCCCAAGATCTTTCTCCTTGAGTGAGGTTTGCAGTCTTTGGCCACCTAGCCTATACTCTGTCTGTGGTCTTCTGTGCCCTTCCCCTATCTTCATGACTTTGCATTTGGCAGGATTAAATTCGAGAAGCCATTTGCTGGACCAGGTGTCCAGTCTGTCCAGGTCTCTTTGAAGTCCTGCCTGGTCCTCATCAGATTTAATTCTCCTCATTAACTTCACATCATCTGCAAACAGGGACACTTCTGAGTCTAACCCTTCCGTCATGTCGTTCACATATACCAAAAATAGCACTGGTCCTAGGACCGACCCCTGTGGGACCCCGCTCGTCACAGGTGCCCACTGTGATACATCATTACGTACCATGACTCGTTGCCTCCCTGTCAGGTATTCTCTGATCCATTGCAGTGCCCTTCCTGTTATATGTGTGTGTGTGTGTGTGTGTGTGTGTGTGTGTGTGTGTGTCTGTGTGTGTGTGTGTGTGTGTGTGTGTATGTGTGTGTGTGTGTGTCTGTCTGTCTGTGTGTGTGCGTGTGTGTGTGTGTGTGTGTGTGTGTGTGTGTGTGTGTGTGTGTGTGTGTGTGTGTGTGTGTGTGTGTGTGTGTGTGTGTGTGTCTGTGTGTGTGTGTGTGTGTGTGTGTGTGTGTGTGTGTGTGTGTGTGTGTGTGTGTGTGTGTGTGTGTGTGTGTGTGTCTGTGTGTGTGTGACTGTGTGTGTGTGTGTGTACTCACCTATTTGTACTCACCTATTTGTGGTTGCAGGGGTCGAGTCCTAGCTCCTGGCCCCGCCTCTTCACCGGTTGCTACTAGACCCTCTCTCTCCCCGCTCCATGAGCTTTATCAAACCTCGTCTTAAAACTGTGTATGGTTCCTGCCTCCACTACGTCATTTTCTAGGCTATTCCACTGCCTTACAACTCTATGACTGAAGAAATACTTCCTACTATCTCTCTGACTCATTTGTGTCTTCAACTTCCAATTGTGGCCTCTTGTTTCTGTGTCCCCTCCCTGGAACATCCTGTCCTTGTCCACCTTGTCTATTCCACGCAGTATTTTATATGTCGTTATCATGTCTCCCCTGACCCTCCTGTCCTCCAGTGTCGTCAGGCCGATTTCCCTTAATCTTTCTTCATAGGACATTCCCCTTAGCTCTGGAACTAACCTTGTTGCAAACCTTTGTACTTTCTCTAGTTTCTTGACGTGCTTTATCAAGTGCGGGTTCCAAACAGGTGCTGCATACTCCAGTATGGGCCTGACATACACGGTGTACAGTGTCTTGAATGATTCCTTACTAAGGTGTCGGAATGCTGTTCTCAGGTTTGCCAGGCGCCCATATGCTGCAGCAGTTATCTGATTGATGTGTGCTTCCGGAGACATGCTCGGTGTTATACTCACCCCAAGATCTTTCTCCTTGAGTGAGGTTTGCAGTCTTTGGCCACCTAGCCTATACTCTGTCTGTGGTCTTCTGTGCCCTTCCCCTATCTTCATGACTTTGCATTTGGCAGGATTAAATTCGAGAAGCCATTTGCTGGACCAGGTGTCCAGTCTGTCCAGGTCTCTTTGAAGTCCTGCCTGGTCCTCATCAGATTTAATTCTCCTCATTAACTTCACATCATCTGCAAACAGGGACACTTCTGAGTCTAACCCTTCCGTCATGTCGTTCACATATACCAAAAATAGCACTGGTCCTAGGACCGACCCCTGTGGGACCCCGCTCGTCACAGGTGCCCACTGTGATACATCATTACGTACCATGACTCGTTGTTGCCTCCCTGTCAGGTATTCTCTGATCCATTGCAGTGCCCTTCCTGTTATATGCGCCTGATGCTCTAGCTTCTGCACTAATCTCTTGTGAGGAACTGTGTCAAAAGCCTTCTTGCAGTCCAAGAAGATGCAATCAACCCACCCCTCTCTCTCTTGTCTTACTTCTGTTATTTTATCATAAAACTCCAGAAGGTTTGTGACACAGGATTTGCCTTCCGTGAATCCGTGCTGGTTGGCATTTATACTCCTGTTCCGTTCCAGGTGCTCCACCACTCTCCTCCTGATAATCTTCTCCATAATTTTGCATACTATACACGTCAATGACACAGGTCTATAGTTTAGTGCCTCTTTTCTGTCTCCTTTTTTGAAAATGGGAACTACATTTGCCGTCTTCCATACCTCAGGTAGTTGCCCAGTTTCCAGGGATGTGTTGAAGATTGTGGTAAGTGGTACGCACAACATATCTGCTCCCTCTCTAAGGACCCATTGAGAGATGTTGTCCGGTCCCATTGCCTTTGTGTGTGTGTGTGTGTGTGTGTCTGTCTGTGTGTGTGTGTCTGTGTGTGTATGTCTGTGTTTGTGTGTGTGTGTGTGTGTGTGTGTGTGTGTGTGCGTGTGTGTGTGTGTGTGTGTGTGTGTGTGTGTGTGTGTGTGTGTGTGTGTGTGTGTGTGTGTGTGTGTGTGTGTGTGTGTGTGTGTGTGAGCCTGTTCAGCCCTTCTACCCTAATATACACCCTATACGACCCTTCTAACCTAACACACAGCTTATACGACCCTAGTGCCCTAATTTACAGCTCTGGTGGCCTGGTGGTTAACGCTCTCGCTTCACACGGTGAGGTCCTGGGTTCGATTCCCAGCCAGAGTAGAAACATTGGACGTGTTTCTTTCCACCTGTTGTCTATGTTCCCCATCAGTAAAATGGGTACCTGGGTGTTAGTCGACTGGTGTGGGTCGCATCCTGGGACACTGACCTAAGGAGGCCTGGTCACAGACCGGGCGCGGGGGCGTTGACCCCCGGAACTCTCTCCAGGTAATATGACCCTACTGTCCTAATATACAGCTTAAACGACCCTACTGTCCTGATATACAGATTAAACGACCCTACTGTCCTAATATACAGCTTAAACGATCCTACTCTCCTTATATACAGCTTAAACGACCCTATTGTCCTAATATATAGCTTAAACGATCCTACTGTCCTAATATACAGCTTAAACGACCCTACTGTCCTAATATACAGCTTAAACGATCCTACTCTCCTAATATACAGCTTAAACGACCCTACTGTCCTAATATACAGCTTAAACGACCCTACTGTCCTAATATACAGCTTAAACGACCCTACTGTCCTAATATACAGCTTAAACGACCCTACTGTCCTAATATACAGCTTAAACGATCCTACTGTCCTAATATACAGCTTAAACGACCCTACTGTCCTAATATACAGCTTAAACGATCCTACTGTCCTAATATACAGCTTAAACGATACTGTCCTAATATACAGCTATCCTACTATCCTAATATACAGCTTAAACGACCCTACTGTCCTAATATACAGCTTAAACGACCCTACTGTCCTAATATACAGCTTAAACGACCCTACTGTCCTAATATACAGCTTAAACGACCCTACTGTCCTAATATACAGCTTAAACGATCCTACTGTCCTAATATACAGCTTAAACGACCCTACTGTCCTAATATACAGCTTAACGATCCTACTATCCTAATATACAGCTTAAACGACCCTATTGTCCTAATATACAGCTTAAACGACCCTACTATCCTAATATACAGCTTAAACGACCCTACTGTCCTAATATACAGCTTAACGATCCTACTGTCCTAATATACAGCTTAAACGATCCTATTGTCCTAATATACAGCTTAAACGACCCTACTATCCTAATATACAGCTTAAACGACCCTACTGTCCTAATATACAGCTTAACGATCCTACTGTCCTAATATACAGCTTAAACGACCCTACTGTCCTAATATAAAGCTTAAACGATCATACTGTCCTAATATACAGCTTAAATGATCCTACTGTCCTAATATACAGCTTAAACGACCCTACTGTCCTAATATACAGCTTAAACGACCCTACTGTCCTAATATGCAGCTTAAACGACCCTACTGTCCTAATATGCAGCTTAAACGACCCTACTGTCCTAATATACAGCTTAAACGACCCTACTGTCCTAATATACAGCTTAAACGACCCTACTGTCCTAATATACAGCTTAAACGACCCTACTGTCCTAATATGCAGCTTAAACGATCCTACTGTCCTAATATGCAGCTTAAATGATCCTACTGTCCTAATATACAGCTTAAATGATCCTACTGTCCTAATATACAGCTTAAACGACCCTACTGTCCTAATATACAGCTTAAACGACCCTACTGTCCTAATATACAGCTTAAACGATCCTACTGTCCTAATATACAGCTTAAACGATCCTACTGTCCTAATATACAGCTTAAACGACCCTACTGTCCTAATATACAGCTTAAACGATCCTACTGTCCTAATATACAGCTTAAACGATCCTACTGTCCTAATATACAGCTTAAACGATCCTACTGTCCTAATATACAGCTTAAACGATCCTACTGTCCTAATATACAGCTTAAACGATCCTACTGTCCTAATATACAGCTTAAACGATCCTACTGTCCTAATATACAGCTTAAACGATCCTACTGTCCTAATATACAGCTTAAACGACCCTACTGTCCTAATATGCAGCTTAAACGATCCTACTGTCCTAATATACAGCTTAAACGATCCTACTGTCCTAATATACAGCTTAAACGACCCTACTGTCCTAATATGCAGCTTAAACGATCCTACTGTCCTAATATACAGCTTAAACGACCCTACTGTCCTAATATACAGCTTAAACGATCCTACTGTCCTAATATACAGCTTAAACGACCCTACTGTCCTAATATACAGCTTAAACGATCATACTGTCCTAATATACAGCTTAAACGACCCTACTGTCCTAATATACAGCTTAAACGATCCTACTGTTCTAATATACAGCTTAAACGATCCTACTGTCCTAATATACAGCTTAAACGACCCTACTGTCCTAATATACAGCTTAAACGATCCTACTGTCCTAATATGCAGCTTAAACGATCCTACTGTCCTAATATACAGCTTAAACGATCATACTGTCCTAATATACAGCTTAAACGATCATACTGTCCTAATATACAGCTTAAACGACCCTACTGTCCTAATATACAGCTTAAACGACCCTACTGTCCTAATATGCAGCTTAAACGACCCTACTGTCCTAATATACAGCTTAAACGACCCTACTGTCCTAATATACAGCTTAAACGACCCTACTGTCCTAATATACAGCTTAAACGATCATACTGTCCTAATATACAGCTTAAACGATCATACTGTCCTAATATACAGCTTAAACGACCCTACTGTCCTAATATACAGCTTAAACGATCATACTGTCCTAATATACAGCTTAAATGATCCTACTGTCCTAATATACAGCTTAAACGACCCTACTGTCCTAATATACAGCTTAAACGACCCTACTGTCCTAATATGCAGCTTAAACGACCCTACTGTCCTAATATACAGCTTAAACGACCCTACTGTCCTAATATGCAGCTTAAACGATCCTACTCTCCTAATATACAGCTTAAACGACCCTACTGTCCTAATATACAGATTTAACGACCCTACTACCTTAATAAACAGTCTGCTAGAGAAACAGTTAGTAAGGTTCACTTTTGCTAGGGAAACAGTAAGGTTCACTTGTGCTAGAGAAAGAGTCAGTAAGGTTCATTTGTGCTAGGGAAACAATCAGTAAGGTTCACTTGTACTAGAGAACAGTCAGTAAGGTTCACTTATGCTAGAGAAACATTCTCTAAGGTTCACTTGTGCTAGAGAAACATTAAGGTTCTCTTGTCCTAGAGAAACAGTCAGTAAGGTTCACTTGTGCTAGAGAAACATTAAGGTTCACTTGTCCTAGAGAAACAGTCAGTAAGGTTTGCATGTGCTAGACAAACAGTCAGTAAGGTTCACTTGTGCTAGAGAAACAGTCAGTAAGGTTCACTTGTGCTAGACAAACAGTCAGTAAGGTTCACTTGTGCTAGAGAAACAGTCAGTAAGGTTCACTTGTGCTAGAGAAACATTCTCTAAGGTTCACTTGTGCTAGAGAAACATTAAGGTTCTCTTGTCCTAGAGAAACAGTCAGTAAGGTTCACTTGTGCTAGAGAAACAGTCAGTAAGGTTCACTTGTGCTAGAGAAACAGAGTGTAAGGTTTACTTGTGCTAGAGAAACAGTCAGTAAGGTTCACTTGTGCTAGAGAAACAGAGTGTAAGGTTTACTTGTCCTAGAGAAACAGTCAGTAAGGTTCACTTGTGCTAGAGAAACAGTCAGTAAGGTTCACTTGTGCTAGAGAAACAGTCAGTAAGGTTCACTTGTGCTAGAGAAACAGTCAGTAAGGTTCACTTGTGCTAGAGAAACAGTCAGTAAGGTTCACTTGTGCTAGAGAAACAGTCAGTAAGGTTCACTTGTGCTAGAGAAACAGTCAGTAAGGTTCACTTGTGCTAGAGAAACAGTCAGTAAGGTTCACTTGTGCTAGAGAAACAGTCAGTAAGGTTCACTTGTGCTAGAGAAACAGTCAGTAAGGTTCACTTGTGCTAGAGAAACAGTCAGTAAGGTTCACTTGTGCTAGAGAAACAGTCAGTAAGGTTCACTTGTGCTAGAGAAACAGTCAGTAAGGTTCACTTGTGCTAGAGAAACAGTCAGTAAGGTTCACTTGTGCTAGAGAAACAGTCAGTAAGGTTCACTTGTGCTAGAGAAACAGTCAGTAAGGCTCACTTGTGCTAGAGAAACAGAGTGTAAGGTTTACTTGTGCTAGAGAAACAGTCAGTAAGGCTCACATGTGCTAGAGAAACAGTCAGTAAGGTTCACTTGTGCTACAGAAACAGTCAGTAAGGTTCACTTGGGCTAGAGAAACAGTCAGTAAGGCTCACTTGTGCTAGAGAAACAGTCAGTAAAGTTTACTTGTGCTAGAGGAACAGTAAGGTTCACTTGTGCTAGAGAACAGTCAGTAAGGCTCACTTGTGCTAGAGAAACAGTAAGTGAGGTTCACTTGTGCTAGAGAAACAGCCCGTAAGGTTCACTTGTGCTAGAGAAACAGCCCGTAAGGTTCACTTGTGCTAGAGAAACAGTCAGTAAGGTTCACTTGTGCTAGAGAAACAGCCCGTAAGGTTCACTTGTGCTAGAGAAACAGTCAGTAAGGTTCACTTGTGCTAGAGAAACAGCCCGTAAGGTTCACTTGTGCTAGAGAAACAGTCAGTAAGGTTCACTTGTGCTAGAGAAACAGTCAGTAAGGTTCACTTGTGCTAGAGAAACAGTCAGTAAGGTTCACTTGTACAAGACATCAATGGTTCGTCTCCCTCACAGAAATTCTATATAAAAGAATACAGTGATGTGCTCTTACACTGATGTACTGTTGTTTTATATGATATACTGTTGTTTTACACTGATGTACTGTTGTTTTATATGATATACTGTTGTTTTACACTGATGTACTGTTGTTTTATATGATATACTGTTGTTTTACACTGATGTACTGTTGTTTTATATGATATACTGTTGTTTTACACTGATGTACTGTTGTTTTATATGATATACTGTTGTTTTACACTGATGTACTGTTGTTTTACACTGATGTACTGTTGTTTTACACTGATGTACTGTTGTTTTAAATTAATGTACTGTTGTTTTACACTGATGTACTGTTGTTTTAAATTAATGTACTGTTGTTTTACACTGATGTACTGTTTTAGAAGAAGACGCGAACATCTGGTGTGTGTAACACTGTGTACTCACCTATATGTGGTTGCATGGGTAGTGTCATAGCTCCTGACCCCACCTCTTCACTGAGTCACTCTCTCCCTGCACCGTGAGCTTCATCATACCTCTTCTTAAAGCTGTGTGTGGATCCTGCCTCCACTACATTACTTCCCAGATTGTTCCACTTCCCAACAACTCTGTGACTGAAGAAATAATTCCTAACATTCCTGTGATTCATCTGAGTTTTCAACTTCCAATTGTGACCCCTTGTTGCTGTGTCCCATCTCTGGAACATCCTGTCTCTGTCAACCTTGTCAATTCCTCTCAGTATTTTATATGTCGCTATCTTGTGTCCCCTATCTATCCTGTCCTCCAGTGTTGTCAGGTAGATTTCCCTTAACCTCTCCTCGTAGGACATGCCCCTTAACTCCGGGACTAGACACTTTCTTTAATTTCTTGACATGCTTGGTCAGGTGTGAATTCCAAACTGGTCCTGCATACTCCAATAAGAGCCTGACGTACACGATGCACAAAGTCCTGAACGATTCCTTACTGAGATGTCGGAATGCTATTCTTAAGTTTACTAGGTTTTCATATTCCGCAGCAGTTGTTTGGTTGATGTGCGCCTCAGGAGATGTGCTCGGTATTATACTCACCCCAAGATCCTTTTCGTTGAGTGAGGTTTGTAGTCTTTGCCCCCCCCAGACTGTACTCTGTCTGCGGTCTTCTTTGTCCTTCCTCGATCTTCATGATTTTGCACATGGTGGTTGAACTCCAGAAGCCAGTTGCTAAACCAAGCTTGAAGCCTGTCCAGATCTCTTTGTAGTCCTGGAAGGTCCTCCTCCAATAGAATTCTCATTAACTTCACATCGTCTGCAAACAGGAAAATTTCTGAGCCTATTCCTTCCGTCATGTCATTCCCATATACCAGAAACAGCACCGGTCCTACAACCGAACCCTGTGAAACCCCGCTCGTCACAGGAACCCATTTTGACATCTCGTCATGTGCCATGACTCGCTGATGGCTTCCCGTCAGGTATTCTCTGATACATTGCAGTGCCTTCCTTGTTATACCTGCTCGGTCCTCCAGCTTTTGCGCTAATCTCTTCTATGGAACTGTCGAAGAAAGCGCAGACTACCCACCCTTCTCTCTTGTCTTACTGCTGTTACCTTGTCATAGAACTCCAGTAAGTTTGTGACACAGGATTTCTAGTCCCTGAATCTTTGCTGGTTGTCGTTGGTAAGATCATTCCTTCCTAGATGCTCCACTACTCTTCTGATAATTTTCTCCATGACTTTGCATACTATACATATCAGCGACAATGGTCTATAGTTTAATACTTCTTGTGTAATGTGTATGTGTGTGTGTGTGTGTGTGTGTGTGTGTGTGTGTGTGTGTGTGTGTGTGTGTAAAACTCCACCAGCTCAGTCCCCCCCCAAAAAAATGTAAACAGAACGTAAGCTCTCAGTCATGTTTATCAGCCTGTTTCCCCCACCCACCAATTTCTCGTCGGTGCAGTCGACAATCATATGGTAATAAGGCTTTATGTCGCCTCTGTGGGAGCGGAGAGGGCGAGCACAGGCAGTCTGGCCCCCGGCCTGAACATCAGCAAAATGAGAGGCACAACATTATATAGAGAATTTAGATGTGGAAAGGAAATCTCTGGCGGCCGCTTTGTCGGTATGCAAACTAGCTGGGGTTATGTGAGGGTATTGTAAGACATCAGCTGGTTATATGTATTCCAGTAAATCCTGAGAGAAAATGGAATGAAAGTTGCTTAAACTACGATAAGAGTGACAGAAAGAACTCTCTCTCTCTCTCTCTACTTGAGCTCTCAGTGTATATACGCTGAGATATACACAGTCCTATATGCATAAACATTGTATAATACACAGGCCTCTCAGTGTGTAAGACACCTCTTAGTGTATAAGAGTGAGATATATATATACACCTCTCAGTGTATAAAAGAGAGATATGTACGCGTGTCAGTGTATAAGAGTGAGATATATACGCCTGTCAGTGTATAAAAGAGAGATATGTACGCGTGTCAGTGTATAAGAGTGAGATATATACACCTCTCAGTGTATAAAAGAGAGATATATACGCCTGTCAGTGTATAAAAGAGAGATATATACGGCTGTAAGTGTATAAGAGTGAGATATATACGCCTGTCAGTGTATAAAAGAGAGATATATACGCCTGTCAGTGTATAAAAGAGAGATATATACGCCTGTCAGTGTATAAAAGAGAGATATATACGGCTGTAAGTGTATAAGAGTGAGATATATACACCTGTCAGTGTATAAAAGAGAGATATATACACCTGTCAGTGTATAAAAGAGAGATATATACGCCTGTCAGTGTATAAAAGAGAGATATATACGGCTGTAAGTGTATAAGAGTGAGATATATACACCTGTCAGTGTATAAAAGAGAGATATATACACCTGTCAGTGTATAAGAGTGAGATATATGCACCTGTCAGTGTATAAAAGAGAGATATATACGGCTGTAAGTGTATAAGAGTGAGATATATACGCCTGTCAGTGTATAAGAGTGAGATATATACACCTGTAAGTGTATAAAAGAGAGATATATACGGCTGTAAGTGTATAAGAGTGAGATATATACGCCTGTCAGTGTATAAAAGAGAGATATATACGGCTGTAAGTGTATAAGAGTGAGATATATACACCTGTAAGTGTAAAAGAGTGAGATATATACACCTGTCAGTGTATAAGAGTGAGATATATGCACCTGTCAGTGTATAAAAGTGAGATATATACGCCTGTAAGTGTATAAGAGTGAGATATATGCACCTGTCAGTGTATAAAAGTGAGATATATACGCCTGTAAGTGTATAAGAGTGAGATATATGCACCTGTCAGTGTATAAAAGTGAGATATATACACCTGTCAGTGTATAAGAGTGAGATATATGCACCTGTCAGTGTATAAAAGTGAGATATATACGCCTGTAAGTGTATAAGAGTGAGATATATGCACCTGTCAGTGTATAAAAGTGAGATATATACGCCTGTAAGTGTATAAGAGTGAGATATATGCACCTGTCAGTGTATAAGAGTGAGATATATACACCTGTCAGTGTATAAGAGTGAGATATATACGCCTGTAAGTGTATAAGAGTGAGATATATGCACCTGTCAGTGTATAAGAGTGAGATATATACGCCTGTCAGTGTATAAGAGTGAGATATATACACCTGTCAGTGTATAAGAGTGAGATATATACACCTGTCAGTGTATAAGAGTGAGATATATACGCGTGTCAGTGTATATGAGTGAGATATATACACCTGTCAGTGTATAAGAGTGAGATATATGCACCTGTCAGTGTATAAGAGTGAGATATATACACCTGTCAGTGTATAAGAGTGAGATATATACGCGTGTCAGTGTATATGAGTGAGATATATACACCTGTCAGTGTACAAGAGTGAGATATATACACCTGTCAGTGTATAAGAGTGAGATATATACGCCTGTCAGTGTATAAGAGTGAGATATATACGCGTGTCAGTGTATAAGAGTGAGATATATACACCTGTCAGTGCATAAGAGTGAGATACATACACCTGTCAGTGTATAAGAGTGAGATATATACGCGTGTCAGTGTATAAGAGTGAGATATATACACCTGTCAGTGTATAAGAGTGAGATATATACACCTATCAGTGTATAAGAGTGAGATATATACGCCTGTCAGTGTATAAGAGTGAGATATATACACCTGTCAGTGTATAAGAGTGAGATACATACACCTGTCAGTGCATAAGAGTGAGATATATACACCTGTCAGTGTATGAGAGTGAGATATATTCGCCTGTCAGTGTATAAGAGTGAGATATATACGCCTGTCAGTGTATAAGAGTGATATATATACGCCTGTCAGTGTATAAGAGTGAGATATATACGCCTATCAGTGTATAAGAGTGAGATATATACACCTGTCAGTGTATAAGAGTGAGATATATACGCCTGTCAGTGTATAAGAGTGAGATATATACGCCTATCAGTGTATAAGAGTGATATATATACGCCTGTCAGTGTATAAGAGTGAGATATATACGCCTATCAGTGTATAAGAGTGAGATATATACACCTGTCAGTGTATAAGAGTGATATATATACACCTGTCAGTGTATGAGCAAGTTATCACCAGAAAAAGTGTACTAGGTTGGTTGGTTGATTTATTAGGTTTTAAAGCTTATTGACTATTAATGGGCAATTAAGACTGCATGTCACCTGTATACCACTCAAGGTCACTTCACTCCATAAAACAGGAATTAATCTCTCTCTTTCTCTCTCTCTCTCTCTCTCTCTCTCTCTCTCTCTATATATATATATATATATATATATATATATATATATATATATATATATATATATATATATATATATAGAGGAGGGGTGTTAATGTTGCAGTTTAAAAACTGTAGTGTAAAGCACCCTTCTGGCAAGACAGTGATAGAGTGAATGATGGTGAAAGTTTTTCTTTTTCGGGCCACCCTGCCTTGGTGGGAATCGGCCAGTGTGATAATAAAAAATATATATACATATATATATATATATAATGTCTTGTAGAATAAGTAAAACTGGTCAATTAGCAAGAACTCATTTAAAATTAAGTTCTGTCTAAAATTTTCTCTTATACGTTTAAGGATATATATATTTTTCGTTTCTCTTAATGTAAAACATTAATAATTTTGTACAAGGGCAATTTAATTATCCTAATCTAACTAAATATAATTTAAATAAGTTTACGATAATTTAATAATAAGTAAACACAATGAAATATATCTTTTTTTTTTAGGCTCAGAATGATTTTTGCGAAATTATTGCATACACAAATTTTTGCTTGCCTTATTCGACAAAAAGAACATTACTATTTAAGACAAAATCGTAAGTTTTACCTATTTGGCACGACACACACACACACACACACACACACACACACACACACACACACACACACACACACACACACACACGCACACACACACACACACACACACACACACACACACACACACACACACACACACACACACACACACACACACACACACACACACACACACACACACACACACACACACTAACACACCTTCGTATCCTCGCTGTAATAACTTTCTTCCACTTCCTCTCCTCCACTTCTCTCTTCACAGCCATTCATTTTCCCCACATCTTTAGCTTCCTCCCTCCCCTCCCCCCCTCTATCTCTCTCTCCCTTTCTCCCTGCCTGACTCTCCATTACCCGCCCTGGTGTGCCTGACTTTGGTGCCAGTAACTCAGGACCCGCCAACAATGGCACTCTCAGTGCCATAAAGCAGTGTCTTGTTTCTCACAATGTATGGCCCCTTACTCCTCTCCTCCCTGGCTCGCCATGATCCTAATTCCCCCTCTTTCCTTCGTGGTATTTAGGATGTAACATCTTCATGCGTCTAAGGAGTGTCTTGTGGATGTAGCACTCTCCTCACCCATTTTAATTATATTTTTGAGTGTGATTCAGAGTGATATTTAAGCAGGAAAAAACTTTATTTTACGACTCTGTACCAGCAGTGAGGCTTCATCGAGTATTTGATAAGGCCTCGCTTTGTAATAAAGCCTTACCGTGAGTAATGAAGCCCTACTGTGAGTAATAAAGCCCCACTGCGAGTAATAAAACCTCACTCATGTAATAAAGCACCACTGTGGATAATACAGACAGACTGTGGATGAAACGTCGTCAAAAATAAAGTTGTTCTCTGCATCGGGTGTCTTTTGAGTTGCCACACGTCTTGCACCAGTGTCTGTCTACCTGCCTTTATTTACAGTTATTCCCTTGGCACTGTAGACTCTGTGGTGTGAGGGTATGTCTGAAAAGTCAGCGTGCTGCTCTCTCCCCTTGGTTCTAACTCCCAGGTATGGTACTAAGACGCGTTTAAAAAAAAGATTCGCGAGCAAACACTGGAATACGCTTAGTAGAAAGAGTTTCGGTCCTGGGACCTTGGTCACGCTTTCTAATAAATATGTCTTAGTGTTTACTGGCGTGTCGTTTTTTTTAAACCAGTTTCTCGTAGGAACGAATTACCAAGGTTTACGCCACTAAGATGCGACTCCAGCGCCAATGGAGAGCAAGCAAGTCGCCTTACTATGATTAGACCAAACAGCTGACAGCTCAAGAAACCGGTGTTGTCAGTCGTTGCCCAGCCCAAGTTCACTTATGAAGCACCAAATTCTCTGACATAACTTGTCTCAACAACTCTTTGTAGACAGAGATAAAAAGCCGTCCTATGTGTCAATAAAGAGCCGGTAAAAGTTCTGTTTCTTGAGAAGAGAAGAAGGAGGTCGGAAGAAAAGAGGGTAATAATTCCTTTCGTCAATAAAGAGCAGCAATACAATTTCTTCCGCAAAGAACGAAAATAAGGCATTCCCTTGTCTGCAAAGAGCACAGGACTGTCCTCTTCTTCAGCAGAGAACAAAGAAATTGTCCTCTTCTTATCAGAAAGCAAAGAAATCGTCATCTTCAGCAGAGAGCAAAGAAATCGTCTTCTTCTTCAGCACAGAACAAAAAAAAATCGTCCTCTTCTTCAGCAGAAAGCAAAGAAATCTTCCTTTTCAGAAAAGAGCAAAGAAGTCGACCCCTTCTCCAGCAGAACAATACAGACCGGCCGGAATTCTCGTACGAGAGAAAAAAACAAATAGCATTTTGCATTGTATTGTATTATATTGTATTATGTACATTAATGTAATTATACCATCTTATTCTGTAAGATGACACGACGAAGACAGTCGTGGTGTTGTCCTGAAAGACGACAAATAAAGACTTTCCTGGTATAGTCCTCGAAGAGGTTATTCTTTCTAATTTATAACATCTGAGTGCGAATTGGCTTTCACTCTCTTATTTAATATCAGATTTTCATAAAAAAAAATTATTTGTCGTTTTCGTTACAATCTTCTTAGTGTATAGTGTGACAGCAGACTCTACAACTGTATGGAGTACAGAGGGTCGTGCAAAGGTATTCATCTCTGGCCTAGACCCAGCCTGGTTGTACCTGTCGGATATATGAGTGATCTTGTTATGTAGAAGACTGAGCTTCTCAAAGTCCCTCCGCTTGATTCAAAATCTTAGACAGCTATTACACCACACGACGAGCAGTACACAGCATTCTCCCTCTTGATCTGTCCTCAAGAATTTCATTTGTATCAACGTCACCAACTCTTCCAATTGAAACCATATTTCAAATTACTTCACTCATCGCTTGACTGGGATACTATCATTATGGGGTTCATGGTAACTAAATTACTATCATCATGGGGTTCAAAGTAACTGGGATACTATCATCATGGGGTTCATGGTAACTAAAATACTATCATCATGGGGTTCAAAGTAACTGGGATACTATCATCATGGGGTTCATGGTAACTAAAATACTATCATCATGGGGTTCAAAGTAACTGGGATACTATCATCATGGGGTTCATGGTAACTAAAATACTATCATCATGGGGTTCAAAGTAACTGGGATACTATCATCATGGGGTTCATGGTAACTAAAATACTATCATCATGGGGTTCAAAGTAACTGGGATACTATCATCATGGGGTTCATGGTAACTAAAATACTATCATCATGGGGTTCAAAGTAACTGGGATACTATCATCATGGGGTTCATGGTAACTAAAATACTATCATCATGGGGTTCAAAGTAACTGGGATACTATCATCATGGGGTTCATGGTAACTAAAATACTATCATCATGGGGTTCAAAGTAACTGGGATACTATCATCATGGGGTTCATGGTAACTAAAATACTATCATCATGGGGTTCAAAGTAACTGGGATACTATCATCATGGGGTTCATGGTAACTAAAATACTATCATCATGGGGTTCAAAGTAACTGGGATACTATCCTCAAGGGGTTCAAGGTAACTATGATACTATCATCATGGAGTTCAAAGTAACTGGGATACTGTCATCATGGGGTTCAAAGTAACTGATACTATCATCATGGGGTTCAAGGTAACTGGGATACTATCATCAAGGGGTTCAAGGTAACTATGATACTATCATCATGGGGTTCAAAATAACTGGGATAATATCATCAACGGGTTCAAGGTAACTATGATACTATCATCAAGGGGTTCAAGGTAACTATGACACTATCATCATGGGGTTCAAAGTAACTGGGATACTATCATCAAGGGGTTCAAGGTAACTATGATACTATCATCATGGGTTTCAAAGTAACTGGGACACTATCATCAAGGGGTTCAAGGTAACTATGATACTATCATCATGGGGTTCAAAGTAACTGGGATACTATCATCAAGGGGTTCAAGGTAACTATGATACTATCATCATGGGGTTCAAAGTAACTGGGATACTATCATCAAGGGGTTCAAGGTAACTATGATACTATCATCATGGGTTTCAAAGTAACTGGGATACTATCATCAAGGGGTTCAAGGTAACTATGATACTATCATCATGGGGTTCAAAGTAACTGGGATACTATCATCAAGGGGTTCAAGGTAACTATGATACTATCATAATGGGGTTCAAAGTAACTGGGATACTATCATCAAGGGGATCAAGGTAACTATGATACTATATTAATGGGGTTCAAAGTAACTGGCATACTATCATCATGGGGTTCAAGGTAACTATGATACTATCATCATGGGGTTCAAGGTAACTATGATACTATCATCATGGGGTTCAAAGTAACTGGGATACTATCATCAAGGGGTTCAAGGTAACTATGATACTATCATCATAGGGTTCAAAGTAACTGGGATACTATCACCATGGGGTTCAAGGTAACTATGATACTACCATCATAGGGTTCAAAGTAACTGGGATACTATCATCATGGGCTTGAAGGTAACTGGGATACTTTCATCATGGGGTTCAAAGTAACTGGGATACAATCATCAAGGGGTTCAAGGTAACTATGATACTATCATCATTGGGTTCAGAGTAACTGGGATA
The DNA here is from genome assembly GCF_038502225.1 of Cherax quadricarinatus. Classification (NCBI taxonomy): domain Eukaryota; kingdom Metazoa; phylum Arthropoda; class Malacostraca; order Decapoda; family Parastacidae; genus Cherax; species Cherax quadricarinatus. The sequence goes on along the minus strand of NC_091306.1, from coordinate 16,626,628 downwards.
CTATCATCAGGGGGTTCAAGGTAACTATGATACTATCATCATGGGGTTCAAAGTAACTTGGATACTATCATCAAGGGATTCAAGGTAACTATGATACTATCATCATGGAGTTCAAAGTAACTGGGATACTATCATCAAGGGGTTCAAGGTAACTATGATACTATCATCATGGGGTTCAAAGTAACTGGGATACTATCATCAAGGGGTTCAAGGTAACTATGATACTATCTTCATGGGGTTCAAAGTAACTGGGATACTATCATCAAGAGGTTCAAGGTAACTATGATACAATCATCATGGGGTTCAAAGTAACTGGGATACTATCATCAAGGGGTTCAAGGTAACTATGATGCTATCATCATGGGGTTCAAAGTAACTGGGATACTATAATCAAGGGGTTCAAGGTAACTATGATATCATCATGGGGTTCAAAGTAACTGGGATATTATCATCAAGGAGTTCAAGGTAACTATGATACTATCATCATGGGGTTCAAAGTAATGGGATACTATCATCAAGGGGTTCAGGGTAACTATGATACTATCATAATGGGGTTCAAAGTAACTGGGATACTATCATCAATGGGTTCAAGGTAACTATGATACTATCATAATGGGATTCAAAGTAACTGGGATACTATCATCATGTGTGATGAATGGCTTTCAAAACCGACAAGTTGAAGAATTGAGACACTTATGCAACAAATGGGAATCTTTATTGAAGAAACGTTTCGCCACACAGTGGTTTCAACAAAGCAGGAAGGAATCATCATGGGATTCAAAGTAACTGGGATACTATCATCATGGGGTTCAAAGTAACTGGGATACTATCATCATGGGGTTCAAAGTAACTGGGATACCATCGTCATGGGATTCAAAGTAATTGGGATACTATCATCGTGGGATTCAAAGTAACTGGGATACTCTCATCATGGGATTCAAAGTAACTGGGATACTATCATCATGGGATTCAAAGTAACTGGGATACCATCATCATGGGATTCAAAGTAATTGGGATACTATCATCGTGGGATTCAAAGTAACTGGGATACTATCATGGGATTCAAAGTAACTGGGATACTATCATCATGGGATTCAAAGTAATTGGGATACCATCATCATGGTATTCAAAGTAACTGGGATACTATCATGGAATTCGAAGTAACTGGGATACCATCGTCATGGGATTCAAAGTAACTGGGATACTATCATCATGGGATTCAAAGTAACTGGGATACTATCATGGGATTCAAAGTAACTGGGATACTATCATCATGGGATTCAAAGTAACTGGGATACTAACATCATGGGATTCAAAGTAATTGGGATACTATCATCATGGGGTTCAAAGTAACTGGGATACTATCGTCATGGGATACAAAGTAATTGAGATACTATCATCGTGGGATTCAAAGTAACTGGGATACTATCATGGAATTCAAAGTAACTGGGATACTATCATCATGGGATTCAAAGTAATTGGGATACCATCATCATTGTATTCAAAGTAACTGAGATACTATCATGGGATTCAAAGTAACTGGGATACTATCATCATGGGATTCAAAGTAATTGGGATATTATCATCATGGGTTCAAAGTAACTGGGATACTATCATCATGGGATTCAAAGTAAATGGGATACTATCATCAAGGGATTCAAAGTAACTGGAATACTATCATCGAGGGTTTCAGAGTAACTGGGACACTATCATCATGGGATTCAAAGTAACTGGGACACTATCATCATGGGATTCAAAGTAATTGGGATATTATCATCATGGGTTCAAAGTAACTGGATACTATCATCATGGGATTCAAAGTAACTGGGATACTATCACCATGAGATTCAAAGTAACTGGGATACTATCATCATGAGATTCAAAGTAACTGGGATACTGTCATCATGGGATTCAAAGTAAGTAACTGGGATACTATCATCATGGGTGTCAAAGTAACTGGGATACTATCATAATGGGGTTCAAATTAACTGGGATACTATCATCATGGGATTCAAAGTAACTGGGAAACTATCATCATGAGATTCAAAGTAATTGGGATACTATCATCATGGGTTCATAGCAACTGGGATACTATCATCATGGGATTCAAAGTAACTGGGATACTATCATCATGGGATTCAAAGTAATTGGGATACTATCATCATGGGGTTCAAAGTAACTGGGATACTATCATGGGATTCAAAGTAACTGGGATACTATAATCATGGGATTCAAAGTAATTGGGATACCATCATCATGGTATTCAAAGTAACTGCGATACTATCATGGGATTCAAAGTAACTGGGATATTTTCATCATGGGATTTAAAGTAACTTGGATACTATCATCATGGGATTCAAAGTAACTGGGATACTCTCATCATGGGATTCTGAGTAACTGGGATACTAACATCATGGGTTCAAAGTAACTGGGATACTATCATCAAGGGTTCAAAGTAACTGGGATACGAACATCATGGGATTCAAAGTAACTGGGATACGAACATCATGGGATTCAAAGTAATTGGGATATTATCATCATCGGGTTTAAAGTAACTTGGACACTATCATCATAGCATTCAAAGTAACTGGGAAACTATTATCATGGGATTCAAAATAACTGGGATACTATAATCATGGGATTCAAAGTAACTGGGATACTATCATCATGGGAGTCAAAGTAACTGGGATATTATCATCATGGGTTCAAAGTAACTGGAATACGAACATCATGGGATTCAAAGTAACTGGGATACGAACATCATGGGATTCAAAGTAACTGGGATACTATCATCATGAGATTCAAAGTAACTGGGATGCTATCATCATGGGGTTCAAAGTAACTGGGATACTGTCATCATCTGATTCAAAGTAACTGGGATACTATCATCATGGGATCAAATTAACTGAGATACTATCATCATGGGGTTGAAAGTAACTGGGATACTATCATCATTGGATTCAAAGTAACTGGGATACTATCATCATGGGAGTCAAAGTAACTGAGATACTATCATCATGGGGTTGAAAGTAACTGGGATACTATCATCATGGGTTTCAAAGTAACTGGGATACTATCATCATGGGATTCAAAGTAACTGGGATACTATCATCATGGGTTTCAAAGTAACTGGGATACTATCATCATGGGAGTCAAAGTAACTGGGATACTATCATCATGGGTTTCAAAGTAACTGGGATACTATCATCATGAGATTCAAAGTAACTGGGATACTATCATCATGGGATTCAAAGTAACTGGGATACTGTCATCATCTGATTCAAAATAACTGGGATACTATCATCATGGGAGTCAAAGTAACTGAGATACTATCATCATGGGGTGCAAAGTAACTGGGATACTCTCATCAAGGGATTCAAAGTAACTGGGATACTATCATCATGGGATTCAAAGTAACTGGGATACCATCATCATGGGATTCAAAGTAATTGGGATACTATCATCGTGGGATTCAAAGTAACTGGGATACTATCATGGGATTCAAAGTAACTGGGATACTATCATCATGGGATTCAAAGTAATTGGGATACCATCATCATGGTATTCAAAGTAACTGGGATACTATCATGGAATTCGAAGTAACTGGGATACCATCGTCATGGGATTCAAAGTAACTGGGATACTATCATCATGGGATTCAAAGTAACTGGGATACTATCATGGGATTCAAAGTAACTGGGATACTATCATCATGGGATTCAAAGTAACTGGGATACTAACATCATGGGATTCAAAGTAATTGGGATACTATCATCATGGGGTTCAAAGTAACTGGGATACTATCGTCATGGGATACAAAGTAATTGAGATAATATCATCGTGGGATTCAAAGTAACTGGGATACTATCATGGAATTCAAAGTAACTGGGATACTATCATCATGGGATTCAAAGTAATTGGGATACCATCATCATTGTATTCAAAGTAACTGAGATACTATCATGGGATTCAAAGTAACTGGGATACTATCATCATGGGATTCAAAGTAATTGGGATATTATCATCATGGGTTCAAAGTAACTGGGATACTATCATCATGGGATTCAAAGTAAATGGGATACTATCATCAAGGGATTCAAAGTAACTGGAATACTATCATCGAGGGTTTCAGAGTAACTGGGACACTATCATCATGGGATTCAAAGTAACTGGGACACTATCATCATGGGATTCAAAGTAATTGGGATATTATCATCATGGGTTCAAAGTAACTGGATACTATCATCATGGGATTCAAAGTAACTGGGATACTATCATCATGGGATTCAAAGTAACTGGGATACTAGCATCATGAGATTCAAAGTAACTGGGATACTATCATCATGGGATTCAAAGTAAGTAAGTGGGATACTATCATCATGGGTGTCAAAGTAACTGGGATACTATCATCATGGGATTCAAAGTAACTGGGATACGAACATCATGGGATTCAAAGTAACTGGGAAACTATCATCATGAGATTCAAAGTAATTGGGATACTATCATCATGGGGTTCAAAGCAACTGTGATACTATCATCATGGGATTCAAAGTAACTGGGATACTATCATCATGGGTTTCAAAGTAACTGGGATTCTATCATCATGGGGTTCAAAGTAACTGGGATACTATCATGGGATTCAAAGTAACTGGGATACTATAATCATGGGATTCAAAGTAATTGGGATACCATCATCATGGTATTCAAAGTAACTGCGATACTATCATGGGATTCAAAGTAACTGGGATATTTTCATCATGGGATTTAAAGTAACTTGGATACTATCATCATGGGATTCAAAGTAACTGGGATACTATCATCATGGGATTCAGAGAAACTGGGATACTAACATCATGGGTTCAAAGTAACTGGGATACTATCATCATGGGTTCAAAGTAACTGGGATACGAACATCATGGGATTCAAAGTAACTGGGATACGAACATCATGGGATTCAAAGTAATTGGGATATTATCATCATCGGGTTTAAAGTAACTTGGACACTATCATGGGATTCAAAGTAACTGGGATACTATCATCATGGGATTCAAAGTAACTGGGATACTATCATCATGGGGTTCAAAGTAACTGGGATACTATAATCATGGGAGTCAAAGTAACTGGGATACTATCATCATGGGTTCAAAGTAACTGGGATACGAACATCATGGGATTCAAAGTAACTGGGATACGAACATCATGGGATTCAAAGTAACTGGGATACTATCATCATGAGATTCAAAGTAACTGGGATGCTATCATCATTGGGTTCAAAGTAACTGGGATACTGTCATCATCTGATTCAAAGTAACTGGGATACTATCATCATGGGATCAAATTAACTGAGATACTATCATCATGGGGTTGAAAGTAACTGGGATACTATCATCATTGGATTCAAAGTAACTGGGATACTATCATCATGGGAGTCAAAGTAACTGAGATACTATCATCATGGGGTTGAAAGTAACTGGGATACTATCATCATGGGTTTCAAAGTAACTGGGATACTATCATCATGGGATTCAAAGTAACTGGGATACTATCATCATGGGGTTCAAAGTAACTGGGATACTATCATCATGGGGTTGAAAGTAACTGGGATACTATCATCATGGGATTCAAAGTAACTGGAATACTAGCATCATTGGATTCAAAGTAACTGGGATACTATCATCATGGGATTCAAAGTATCTGGGATACTGTCATCATCTGATTCAAAATAACTGGGATACTATCATCATGGGAGTCAAAGTAACTGAGATACTATCATCATGGGGTGCAAAGTAACTGGGATACTATCATCATGGGATTCAAAGTAACTGGAATACTAACATCAAGGGATTCAAAGTAACTGGGATACTGTCATCATGGGATTCAACGTAACTGGGTTACTATCTTCATGGGGTTCAAAGTAACTGGGATACTATCATCATGGTATTCAAAGTAACTGGGATACTATCATCATGGGGTTCAACGTAACTGAGATACTATCATCATGGGGTTCAAAGTAACTGGGATACAATTATCATGGGATTCAAAGTAAATCAGTAGTTACTTTGTTTCTAATTTTTATTTTTATTTTCTATTTTTTGCTCTCTTCTCTTATTACTTACATTAATTTGATGCTAAACAGATACTGATGATGGAACACCGGCTGCATTGAAACTATTCCTTATATATATATATATATATATATATATATATATATATATATATATATATATATATATATATATATATATATATATATATATATATATATATATATATATATATATACATACATATATATATATATATATATATATATACATATATATATATATATATATATATATATATATATATACATACATATGGGGGGACTTCTATGCCTATCCGATAATATTTCTATGATCTAAATTCTACTGATATCCTTAACCTTTCCTTACGTTATCTTGTGTGCTTGTCACTGTATGGTACATTAACAGCTAAAGGTGTTAAAACCTTCAAAACTGACGTTGTGTGAAGTTTTGGTATGTAGACACTGGTCAGGTGTCACCAATCCATCAACCCACCTGGCATAATGAACAATCCTGGGATTTTTGTATATCATTGTTGTTTAAGATTGTGTACAATGGACTCTACTAAATAATTATCGAGCTCGTATAACCCATAATTTGAGTTGTATACTGTATTCCTTTCATGTTTCAAGAGCGAAGATTCAATTATGTTTCTTTCCATGACAGAACTGTTTGGTACTATAATCTGGGCAGCATCCCACCCAGGTGGGTGATTACATGCACTAACATGATTAAAGATAGCGTTCGACTCCTGCCCTGTCCTGACTGAGTATTTATGCTGGGCAATTCTGATTTCCAGAAATTTACCTGTTTGACCGATATATGAGAGAGGACACTGAGTACAAGGGACCTTGTAAACCCCAACAACTTTGTTTGAGGGCGTGATATTAATCAGTCTTTGTTTCACTGTCCCCGTGTTTTTGAAAGCCAGGTTTATATTGATCTTTTTTAATGCCTCCCGCAGGCAAGTCAGATTCTCATTGTATGGTAAAACTAGTACATTTTTTCTGACCATCACTTCTTGAGGTTCAGTCCTGTAGAAAGTCTTTCTTGCTGACATTAGTGCCTTCTCGACAAAATCCTTAGGATATCTTAGTTTTGTGGCTATGTTGAATATCTTGATGATTTGATCCTCTAGGTACTCTGGACTGCAGATGCGCAATACTCTCAAGAACATTGTGAGGAGCACACTCCTTTTTACCGTGGTTTCGTGGTTGGAAGAGTAGTGAATGTATGACGACACATTGTTGGACTTCCTATAAACTGTGAATTTGAATTTTCTATCGACCCAATGGATTAAAACAACTAGGAACGGCAAAGTGCTATTTATTTCATGTTCTGTGGTGAACTTATTGGAAGGTACTAAGCCATTGAGTCTGGGAAGAAACTCATCAATGTTGTGATCATTAGGCCACAGGCAGAGAACATCATCTACGTGACTCATCTATGTATCTGAACCAACTAGCTTTATCTGCAAGAATGTCTTTAAGAAGTCTGGTCTCATACAATTCCATATTTAGGTTGCTGAGTAAGGGGCTAAGGGGATTTCCCATTGCCATTCTTTTAACACATCGGCCGTATCCCACCGAGGCGGGGTGGCCCAAAAGGAAAACCGAAAGTTTCTCCTTTTACATTTAGTAATATATACAGGAGAAGGGGTTACTAGCCCCTTGCTCCCGGCATTTTAGTTGCCTCTTACAACACGCATGGCTTACGAAGGAAGAATTTTGTTCCACTTCCCTATGGAGATAAGAGGAAATAAACAAAAACAAGAACTTGAATAGAAAATAGAAGAAAACCCAGAGGAGTGTGTATATATATGTTTGTACATGTATGTGTAGTGTGACCTAAGTGTACGTAGAAGTAACAAGACATACCTGAAATCTTGCATATTTATGAGACAGACAAAAGACACCAGTAATCCTACCATCATGTAAAACAATTACAGACTTTCGTTTTACGCTCACATGGCAGGACGGTAGTACCTCCCTGGGCGGTTGCTGTCTACCAACCTACTACCTATTATGTATATATATATATATATATATATATATATATATATATATATATATATATATATATATATATATATATATATATATATATAAAGAAGTAATACACGATTTCAGTCTCTTTTTTTGTGTTTTAATCAAAGTCCATCAAGTGTTCAACTCAATCCTTCTCTTTTTCGCTACGCTAATCCTACCTTCCTTCTTTCTCCATTTTTCCTCCTCCCCTCCTTTAGCATGCTCCATCTACCCCATTCCATCTTCGTCTCCATAAAGCTACGTGACAGCTCCCTCCATCAGCTGCCTCCCTCTACATTATCCTTCACGTCACGTGGACCATCTACATTCTTCTCCTCTTCAACAGCGATAGAAATTCTCTTTACCCTCTCTTCAACAGCGCTAGGCCTTGATGCCGGTGAAGGGTTCTTGTTTCAGGGAACTGGAGCTACGATTCCTTGTATCGGTTCTGATTACCATTCCATTTCAGTCTTCTCCCCCGTCCAACCGCTGTCTGATTTTCGGGTTTAGTGCTTCACAGTAATTAAAATATGAATTTCGCTTCCGAGGGAGAGAGATAGAGAGAGAGAGGGAGAGAGAGAGAGAGGGAGAGGAAGAGAGAGACAAAGAAAGGGGGAGAGAGAGAGAGACATAGAAAGGGAGGGAGAGAGAGAGAGGGGGAGAGGACGTTTTACGTCACCTGGTACGTTCTTCATCGCTTGAGTACGTTCTCTCCAACACTAGTACGTTCTCCATCATTCGGCAACTTTCTAAATTTCTTCGGTTTCACTGCTGCTCTTCACCCTCCCTTCCTCCCCCTCTCTCTCTCTTTCTCCCTCCATCACCCTCCTGCTGCTTCCCGTGGCACTAACTCAGGGCCAACAACAGTGCCATCCCTGCGCCTTCAAGTCCGTATTATCATGCAAAAGAACCTCCACTTTGCTCCCTCCAGAGGGACCTCTGTGACCTAGCGCTCCTAGAGGTCAAAGTCTGACCTGCTTGACACAAGATTCACGCCATTGTGGTTCACTATGGCATGGCATTGACTTGCTCCTACGCTCTAGCTTTTATTTCCTTTTTTTTTTTTTTTGGAAAAGTTAAGTTTTATTAAGTTGGGTTATAGACTTTTTTAAAAGGCCCCAGGGAAAGGTGGGGGGGGGGAAGGTAGACAAACTTTTGATTTTCAACTTAGAAGTCAAAGAAACTTATAAGTTATAGACAGTGTCATCCAAACTGGCAAAGATTTTGTATTATTATTATTATTATTATTATTATTAGTAGTAGTAGTAGTAGTAGTAGTAGTAGTAGTTGTAGTGGTAATAGTAGTAGCAGTAGTAATAATAATAGTAATAATAATAGTAATAGTTATAGTAGTAGAAGTGGTAGTAGTAATAATAATAATAGCAGTAATAGTAGTAGTAGCAATAACTGTAGTAACTATTACGACTTTGATGTCGTAACTTAAATAAAATTGTTCTGGCTCCTAAATGGCTGCTCAGTCTGCTATCTAGGGGCATTTAAATTACATTAAAAAACAGCAACTCTAGGGCCAGTATGAACTCATACAAATTATGGAGCATGAATGCAAATAATTAACGTTATATAAGGAAGGACATAAAAACTCACCTATACAAAAATATATATAATATAATAACAGTAACTTACATACGACTTAAAATCTACTCCAAAAAACCACCACACTCCAGTTGACAATAGCACACTGCTAGTAGTGAGTTAGAATATATCAACTGGGAGGCTTTATAACCCCCCCCCCCGCGCCTTCCTTCCTGCCGGCTACTTAGCCTACAGTTAAGATATTAAATGCTTTCCAAAACACAGGTCCTTGCACACACTAGGTCTTTACAAATAAATGAGATCACCAAAACAAACAAAATAGCA
>NC_091306.1:16604158-16611658 GCF_038502225.1 Cherax quadricarinatus | reverse complement strand
CTCGGTCCCCAGACCACGGGGCTTCTCGGTCCCCAGACCACGGGGCTTCTCGATCCCCAGACCACGGGGCTTCTGGGTCCCCAGACCACGGGGCTTCTCGGTCCCCAGACCACGGGGCTTCTCGGTCCCCAGACCACGGGGCTTCTCTGTCCCCAGACCACGGGGCTTCTGGGTCCCCAGACCACGGGGCTTCTCTGTCCCCAGACCACGGGGCTTCTCGGTCCCCAGACCACGGGGCTTCTGGGTCCCCAGACCACGGGGCTTCTCTGTCCCCAGACCACGGGGCTTCTCTGTCCCAGACCACGGGGCTTCTGGGTCCCCAGACCACGGGGCTTCTCTGTCCCCAGACCACGGGGCTTCTCGGTCCCCAGACCACGGGGCTTCTGGGTCCCCAGACCACGGGGCTTCTCGATCCCCAGACCACGGGGCTTCTCGATCCCCAGACCACGGGGCTTCTCGGTCCCCAGACCACGGGGCTTCTCGGTCCCCAGACCACGGGGCTTCTCGGTCCCCAGACCACGGGGCTTCTCTGTCCCCAGACCACGGGGCTTCTGGGTCCCCAGACCACGGGGCTTCTCGATCCCCAGACCACGGGGCTTCTCGGTCCCCAGACCACGGGGCTTCTCGATCCCCAGACCACGGGGCTTCTCGGTCCCCAGACCACGGGGCTTCTGGGTCCCCAGACCACGGGGCTTCTCGGTCCCCAGACCACGGGGCTTCTCTGTCCCCAGACCACGGGGCTTCTCGATCCCCAGACCACGGGGCTTCTCGGTCCCCAGACCACGGGGCTTCTCGATCCCCAGACCACGGGGCTTCTCGATCCCCAGACCACGGGGCTTCTCTGTCCCCAGCTGTATTACATATTCTTCCAGTATTGTAGTATAAATTAATATTGCCCAGTGTATTAATAGTGAATGATAATATTGCATAATACATTAACATTCCACAGTGTATAAATATGTGTCTGTTATTCATCCCAAAAAAGTAATCAAAGTCTTAATATTAATAACAGGATTTATAAAAAAATATCGACAATTTCCATGAATCAGTTTGTTTATATACTTTGTATACACAAGAATTATTTAAAAAAAGCATTAACTTCCTAGTTAAGAATTATTTACTAGCATTTAACAGCAGTGAAATTTAATGTAAATTATTGGATTATAGATATACTATATGTGTGTGTGTGTGTGTGTGTGTGTGTGTGTGTGTGTGTGTGTGTGTGTGTGTGTGTGTGTGTGTGTGTGTGTGTGTGTGTGTGTGTCTCATTAAAGATTTATCAATCAAAAGAGTTTTAGTGAAATCAACTGTTAGCAAATCGAATAAAAGGCCGAAACTCTACCGATGAACTGATTAAGGGGGACAAGAGCTAGACTTCGCCTGGAGATGCACCATCGTGGAATGCTCTCTTTGTTGATATGGCTGCTGGGTCGCAGTTCGTGTGGTCTCAGAGTGTCGGGAGTCAGAGATAGTGGCGGCTTGGGAAGATTTCAGTTAAGGAGGGATGGATCGTACTGTAAGGTTTTGGCTTGTCACCCTCCTCCTCCTCCTCCTACTACTACTCCTCATTCTCCTCCACCTTCTACTGCTCCTCTTCCTCCTCCTGCTCTTCCTCCTCCTGATACCCCTCTTTCTCTCTCTCCTCTTCTTCCTGCTGCTCCTCGTGTAGCAGCAGTAGCAGCATCAAGGAGGAGTGCTGAGGCAGGTGTTTACACTCTCGTGTGCTCAGTCATTCTTCCCCTGGATTAGTTTTCTCGCCTGGCATAATTCATGGATCCTCAGAGGCCCGAGCGGCGCGTGTTTGATGCTCTCCTGAACACTGTGTTAGTGCTCGCTCTCTCTCTCTCTCTCTCTCTCTCTCTCTTTCCCCTCAAGGAAGGTTCCTTGATGTTGGTGAGGGGCTCTTGATTTAGGAAATTGGATCTGTGCTCCAGTTCCCCGAATTAAGCCTGAATGCCTTCCACATCCCCCCCCCAGGCGCTGTATAATCCTCCGGGTTTAGCGCTTCCCCTTGATTATAATAATAATAATCTCTCTCTCTCTCTCTCTCTCTTAACTGATGTAAACGCATTACTACTTAAGTTTAGTTTACCATCAAATAGGTTCAATGGAATTAACCTATGTTAAATTCAGTTAGTTTAGGTGTTTTTTTTAAATTTTATCGAGAGCTTCCCCGGAAAAAAGCTAATGCATTGTTTATATATATATATATATATATATATATATATATATATATATATATATATATATATATATATATATATATATATATATATATATATATATATATATATATATATATATATATATATATATATATATATATATATATATATATATATATATATATATATATATATATGCATGTATGTACATATATATATGCAATAAGATCACAGTAAACAGGTGATTTCAGAATATGCAAAACAACCACTTTGAAAGAATAGCTGATGGATGTGTCTATAAGATTCCTTGTAAAATTTGCGATAAAGTTTATTACGGTCAAACTGGTAAAAATCTCGAACTAAGATTAAAACAACATAAATATAGCATTAGAACTGGACAAGATTCCAATGCTCTATTTATTCATGTAAGAGATTTTAACCATCCAATTGATTTTCAAAAAGTTGAGAAAGTAGTATCAAGCAAGTCCATGGTCGACAGGAATATAATTGAATCTTGTTTCATAAAAAGCAGTTTTGACAATAATATGAATATTTCCTTTGGTTTATATAAATTAGATCCATTTATAATTAATAGAATTTGGGAAGAACTTAATAATACACTGGACAAATAATTTTTAAATTTTCTTGGGTAGAATAGCTTGGGGGTGAGTTGTGCAAAGCACCTATCCAAGTTGGGTCGGCGCGCGTCAGGTGTTTAACCGTTGTGGGATCTGATAGTGAGGTGCTGGCCAGACCCCTTATATAGCTTCCTTGGATGCTTTACTTTCATAGTTCCTTGATAATGTGAGTAGTCACGAAAGCGCTTGGAATTTCTCTATTCTTTCAGAGTGGTTGTTTTGCACACACACACACACACACACACACACACACACACATATATATATATATATATATATATATATATATATATATATATATATATATATATATATATATATATATATATATATATAGTGGTGGGCATGCACATAGACACGGTGGGAACACACATAGACATGGTAGACACGCACACAGACATGGTAGACACGCACATAGACATGATAGACACGCACATATAGCACACTGTGTAGATCTAACCTCACCACACATAACATACACCGAGGGGATGTATGTCTCTCACCTTATATATACCGAGACTTTAATCCCTATTTTAGGTCACGTATAAACCCTAAATGTCATCGTTAGCGTAGTCGATAGCCTCTAAACCCCATTTAAGATGGGTAACCCAACCTTCAAGAAAACTAACGTAACTTAGCAAGCTAGCGGAAATTATCGCTGCCTGACTACGCAAGGCCGGCGAGGTCGACTTGGGAAGAGATCGTATTGTTTTAATAAACAACAGTAAACATATCTGTAAACTCTAGGGAAGTCCCGCGCCACGTTTAATTTAACGTACTTGCGTATGGTGCTTACGATTTTTTTTTTTCAACGCGCCGTTCGATTTACGGGCTAAGAGCTGTTGTCCATTTCATGAAGTATATACACGTATTGATGAATTATATATACTCATAGATGAAATATATATAAGCATTGATCAAGTATATATACTCATTCATGAAGTATATACGCAATCACTCTGGATTCTTATTCAGAATTAATGTTACCTCTGTCTAGGCTCGGTTTTTAAAAATGTAGTGTTTACCCGTTGTTTGGTTCACCCGTTGTTGCGTTTACTAGATCCTGCGTTCACCCGTTGTTGCATTCACCTGTTATTGCGTTCACCTGTAGTTGCGTTCACCTGTTGTTGCGTTCACCTGTTGTTGCGTTCACCTGTTGTTGCGTTCACCTGTTGTTGCGCTCACCTGTTGTTGCGTTCACATGTTGTTGCACTCACCTGTTATTGCGTTCACCTGTTGTTGCGTTCACCTGCTATTGCGTTCACCTGTTGTTGCGTTCACCTGTTGTTGCGTTCAACTGTTGTTGCGTTCACCTGTAGTTGCGTTCACCTGTTGTTGCGTTCACCTGTTGTTGCGTTCACCTGTTGTTGCGTTCACCTGTTGTTGCGTTCACCTGTAGTTGCGTTCACCTGTTGTTGCGTTCACCTGTTGTTGCGTTCACCTGTTGTTGCGTTCACCTGTTGTTGCGTTCACCTGTTGTTGCGTACACCTGTTGTTGCGTTCACATGTTGTTGCATTCACCTGTTATTGCGTTCACCTGTTGTTGCGTTCACCTGCTATTGCGTTCACCTTTTGTTGCTTTCACCCGTTGTTGCGTTCACTAGATGTTGCGTTCACCTGTTATTGCGCTCACCTGTTGTTGCGTTCACCTGTTATTGCGTTCACCTGTTATTGCGCTCACCTGTTGTTGCGTTCACCTGTTATTGCGTTCACTTGTTGTTGCGTTCACCTGCTATTGCGTTCACATTTTGTTGCTTTCACCCGTTGTTGCGTTCACTAGATGTTGCGTTCACCTGTTATTGCGTTCACCTGTTGTTGCGTTCACCTGCTCTTGCGTTCACTATATGTTGCGTTCACCTGCTCTTGCGTTCACTATATGTTGGGTTCACCTGCTCTTGCGTTCACTATATGTTGCGTTCACCTGCTCTTGCGTTCACTATATGTTGCGTTCACCTGCTCTTGCGTTCACTATATGTTGCGTTCACCTGCTCTTGCGTTCACTATATGTTGCGTTCACCTGCTCTTGCGTTCACTATATGTTGCGTTCACCTGCTCTTGCGTTCACTATATGTTGCGTTCACCTGCTCTTGCGTTCACTATATGTTGCGTTCACCTGCTCTTGCGTTCACTATATGTTGCGTTCACCTGCTCTTGCGTTCACCTGCTCTTGCGTTCACTAGATATTGCGTTCACCTGCTCTTGCGTTCACTAGATGTTGCGTTCACCTGCTCTTGCGTTCACTATATGTTGCGTTCACCTGCTCTTGAGTTCACTATATGTTGCGTTCACCTGCTCTTGCGTTCACTATATGTTGCGTTCACCTGCTCTTGCGTTCACTATATGTTGCGTTCACCTGCTCTTGCGTTCACTATATGTTGCGTTCACCTGCTCTTGCGTTCACTATATGTTGCGTTCACCTGCTCTTGCGTTCACTATATGTTGCGTTCACCTGCTCTTGCGTTCACTATATGTTGCGTTCACCTGCTCTTGCGTTCACTATATGTTGCGTTCACCTGCTCTTGCGTTCACTATATGTTGCGTTCACCTGCTCTTGCGTTCACTATATGTTGCGTTCACCTGCTCTTGCGTTCACTATATGTTGCGTTCACCTGCTCTTGCGTTCACTATATGTTGCGTTCACCTGCTCTTGCGTTCACTATATGTTGCGTTCACCTGCTCTTGCGTTCACTATATGTTGCGTTCACCTGCTCTTGCGTTCACTATATGTTGCGTTCACCTGCTCTTGCGTTCACTATATGTTGCGTTCACCTGCTCTTGCGTTCACTATATGTTGCGTTCACCTGCTCTTGCGTTCACTATATGTTGCGTTCACCTGCTCTTGCGTTCACTATATGTTGCGTTCACCTGCTCTTGCGTTCTGTAGTTGCTGACATTACTTTTATATTTTTTATTCTGTTTGCTTTCTTTATTTGTTGTTCTTGTTCTTTTGTTTTTTAACAGTTTCTTTGTTTTATCGTTTTCCCGTTACTGCTGTTTTAGTTCGGTTCTTCCTGGTAATTTGTGTTGTGCGTCCATCACCGTCCCATTACAACAAGGACATCCTTGTGTTGTGCGTCCATCACTGTCCCATTACAACAAGGACATCCTTGTGTTGTGCGTCCATCACTGTCCCATTACAACAAGGACATCCTTGTGTTGTGCGTCCATCACCATCTCAGTACAACAAGGACATCCTTGTGTTGTGCGTCCATCACCGTCCCATTACAACAAGGACATCCTTGTGTTGTGCGTCCATCACCGTCCCATTACAACAAGGACATCCTTGTGTTGTGCGTCCATCACCGTCCCATTACAACAAGGACATCCTTGTGTTGTGCGTCCATCACCGTCCCATTACAACAAGGACATCCTTGTGTTGTGCGTCCATCACCATCCCAGTACAACAAGGACATCCTTGTGTTGTGCGTCCATCACCATCCCAGTACAACAAGGACATCCTTCCTCATTCGCTAAATTACAACTTACCTCAGGTGAACGCGGCCTCACCAGAGTAAAAAAAGAGCAAGAGAAACGCAAGTCTGAACGCGCTTCTCAGATGCAATTCTCCTGATACATCAGGTAAGGTGTTGGCTAAATGCTCCAGGCGAGCTCACTCAAACAAGGCTCAGTATTAACTAACAAAAAAACTCTCTCGCTCTACTTCAGATCCCTACACAGACCTTTTTTTTTCCTCTCTTCTTTTTTTTGCTACTTTTTTTTAACCTCTTTGAGGAAGAACACTCAGGAAGCGTAAAGTAAAAATAACAAAATCAACACAATCACCATTGAGTGCCACGGGAAGTAAACAAGAGGTGAATGCCAGAGAGAGAGTGGAAGTGGCACCAGCACATACCCCTGGGAACACACGCTTGGCACCCATTATTAAAGCTGTTTGTTCTGCAGTTTGTTCTAGCTGATGAAGAACAAGAGAGGCACAATGGCGCCCCGGGCGCTTGCCGCGATCAAGAATGGCGCCGGCAAATATTTAATCGCATTTCACAAAGGCGGGCTTTATCCAGGCTGCGTGTGGCTATGAAATATGCAGCGGGCAGGTAAACACAGCCTGGAGGTGCCGGAGATGACGGGTGTGCCGGCACTGTGCCTGAGTGATGGTGCCTCTTATGTCCCCCTCCTTCCCTCCCTTCCCGTCCTGCCTCAGCCCTGCCTTCCCTCCCTCCTCCCTCTGGCATTCCTTCCCATGTGATGGAATACTACAGGGGAGAAACGTAGCTATCGTTCTGTTGTTGGCGTGAACAACAGAGGAGGCAGCATACAGCGGATGCATCCATTTTCCTTCAGAATCTTTGCTCCTGCCCTTACATCCTGCCCTCCATCCAACCTTTTCTTCCTACCTCTCTCCCTTCCTTCCTTCCTTCCTTCCTGCTACACGCTCACTTCCGGTCCATTTATGAAGCGCTTTATCATGCTAGTGTAAACTCAGGTAAGAGCTTCAAATGTAATAATTATTCCTAACATCACTTCAGATTATTCCTTTCGCCACTTCAGGTCACATAATATTGCCGGAAAATATGGGATGGAATCAGGTTCGATCCGAGGAAGGACAAGGGCTGCTCCAATTCCATGGATTAAAAGCTCATCCACGGCAGCTAGGTGGGTCCTCTGGTGGTGAAACAAGTCATCACCAACGCACAAATTAGTGACGAAACTGAATGACATTTCGCTCCTTCCTGGTCATT
>NC_091306.1:16591658-16599158 GCF_038502225.1 Cherax quadricarinatus | reverse complement strand
GATGACTGGACTGACATTTTTCTTAACAAACTACTCAGACTATACAACAAACATTGTCCTATAAAAACGAAACAGATCACAAACAAACCGCTTGGTTGCCCATGGCTAACCAGCACCATTCTGAAATCCATTGATAAGAAACACTAATATGAAAAGCAATATAGACAGGGCTTAATACACAAAGATATTCTTAAACACTATTCATCAGTCCTCACCAAAGTAATAAAGAAAGCCAAACAACTATACTACTCCAGTAGATTCACTGACACAAGAGGAGATATAAAAAAGACCTGGAAAACACTCTCTCAGATTCTAGGGACCCACAAACTGAAAAAAAAAAACAAGAATATTGTCCTAACTAAACCTAATGAAACACCACTGCAACCCACTGACACAGCTAACAAGATAAACGACTTCTTCTTAACCATAGGTTCTAATCTCGCCAATAAAATCCCACGTACCAATGCCCATGCCGGGGACTACCTAGATGGGAATTTCCCAAATTCCTTCTATCTTTCTCCAACTGAGCCCACGGAAGTCACCGAGATTATAAAGTCACTTAAAAATAACTCAGGGAATCTGTCTCATGTCCCACCATTATTGTACAAGAGAGTGGCCCATGTCCTCTCGCATATTATCTCATTACTTTTTAACAAGTCACTAGAAACTTGCACCTTCCCGAAATTACTCAAGACGGCAAGGGTTACACCAATACATAAAGGTGGTGACCCGACAGATTTAAACATCTATAGGCCAATATCAAACTTACCATTGCTATCCAAAATCTTTGAGAAACTCGTGCACAGGAGACTGTATTCATTTATAACGTCACAAAACATACTCAACCCCTGCCAATTTGGATTCAGGAAAAATAAAAGCACTAACGATGCAATCATAAAAATGCTAGATCTGCTTTACACAGCATTGGAAAATAAGGAATATCCACTAGGAATTTTTATTGACCTAAGAAAAGCTTTTGACACAGTAGACCACGGCATCCTACTCCACAAACTTGACCATTATGGTATAAGAGGCCATGCGCTTGCATATTTCAAATCTTACCTTACTAATAGGTATCAGTATGTCACCATTAAAGACACAGCATCAACAACACAGCCACTTGATACTGGAGTTCCGCAGGGAAGTGTCCTTGGTCCCCTGCTCTTCCTCATATACATCAATGATCTTCCAAACGTATCTCGACACCTGAACCCCTTATGCAGCATATGGGAATCTTTATTCAGGAAACGTTTCGCCACACAGTGGCTTCATCAGTCCAATACAAAGAGGAAGGCGTAAGGAGAGGAGGAGTATGAGGTAATCAGTCCCTCAGCCTGGAATCGATGTGTTCAGTCCATCAATCTTGTAGAATGTACAGCATAGGGCCGTAGACGTGGCTTATATACTGTAGTGAGGTGAGGTGAAGCAGGCGGAGGCGGGGTCATAGTGGTGCCATCCACTAGTCGAAGTAGGTCTTCGTCCAAAGGTTGAACAAGTGTTGAAGAATTCTTTGTAACAAGATCCCATGATGCTGCAGTGTCTGACAGTTGTGATGAATGGTTTGAAAAACCGACAAGTTGAAGATTAAGACACTTATGCAGCATATGGGAATCTTTATTCAGGAAACGTTTCGCCACACAGTGGCTTCATCAGTTACAAAGAATTCTTCAACACTTGTTCAACCTTTGGACGAAGACCTACTTCGACTAGTGGATGGTACCACTATGACCCCGCCTCCGCCTGCTTCACCTCACCTCACTACAGTATATAAGCCACGTCTACGGCCCTATGCTGTACATTCTACAAGATTGATGGACTGAACACATCGATTCCAGGCTGAGGGACTGATTACCTCATACTCCTCCTCTCCTTACGCCTTCCTCTTTGTATTGGACTGATGAAGCCACTGTGTGGCGAAACGTTTCCTGAATAAAGATTCTCATATGCTGCATAAGTGTCTCAATCTTCAACTTGTCGGTTTTTCAAACCATTCATCACACCTGAACCTCATTCTCTTTGCTGACGACACGAGTTATGTCATCTCTCACCCTAATCTTGCCACCCTCAACACCATTGTTAATGAGGAGCTGATCAAAATATCGACTTGGATGACAGCCAATAAACTTACGCTTAACGTTGACAAAACCTACCACATTATGATAAATTAGACACATGTGCAACTCTTGGGTATCTTTATAGAGGAAACGTTTCGCCACACAGTGGCTTCATCAGTCCATACAAAGGAGAATCTTGAAGAACAGGAGGAGAATGAGGTAATCAATCCCTCAACCTTGAGTCGATGTGGTCTGTCCATCAATCTTGAATAGAATACGGCATACGTGCGGAGAAGGAGCTTATAAACCGTTGGTAGGAGAGGTGCAGCAGTCATAGGTGGTGTCACATTTGTTCAATGTGGAAGTAGGTCGTGCCCAAGAATTAGGAAAGCGAAGAATTCCCAAGTATTAAGATCCCAAGAAGTTGCAGTGTCTGACAGTAGATGAATGGTTCAGAGAACCGACATGTTGATAAATTAGACACATGTGCAACTCTTGGGTATTTTTATAGAGGAAACGTTTCGCCACACAGTGGCTTCATCAGTCCATAGAAAGGAGAATCTTGAAGAACAGGAGGAGAATGAGGTAATCAGTCCCTCAACCTTGAGTCGATGTGGTCAGTACATCAATCTACAAACCTGTCAGACACTGCAACTTCTTGGGATCTTAATACTTGGGAATTCCTCGCTTGCCTAATTCTTGGGCACGACCTACTTCCACATTGAACAAATGTGACACCACCTATGACTGCTGCACCTCTCCTACCAACGGTTTATAAGCTCCTTCTCCGCCCATATGCCGTATTCTATTCAAGATTGATGGACTGACCACATCGACTCAAGGTTGAGGGACTGATTACCTCATTCTCCTCCTGTTCTTCAAGATTCTCCTTTGTATGGACTGATGAAGCCACTGTGTGGCGAAACGTTTCCTCTATAAAGATACCCAAGAGTTGCACATGTGTCTAATTTATCAACATGTCGGTTCTCTGAACCATTCACCTACTACATTATGTTTGGAAGCAGAGCAGGAGATGCGCAAATTAACATTAAGATCGACAACACTCTAATTGCCAGGCATAATGAGGGCAAATTCCAAGGCCTATACCTTCGACAACAACCTGAACTTCAGCACCCATATCCAACACATAACCAAAACAGTATCCAAAACGGTTGGGATCCTCTCCAAGATATGATACTACGTGCCGCAAACTGCCTTTCTCACACTATACCATTCACTTATATATCCATACCTCACCTATGCTATCTGTGCTTGGGATTCAACTGCAGCAACACACCTAAAGCCAATAATAACCCAACAAAAAGCCGCAGTAAGAATAATTACTAAATCCCATCCCTGGCAACCCCCCCCCCACTCTTCATAGATCTAAACTTACTCCCTGTTCAGTACATCCACACTTACTACTGTGCAATCTACATCTACCTTGACCTAAAACGCTTTCTTGATAGTTGTGACAGAACCCACAGGCACAACACCAGACACAAACATCTCTATGACATTCCCCGTGTCCGACTAAACCTTTACAAAAATTCAATGTATGTCAAAGGCCCTAAAATCTGGAACACCCTACCTGAAAATTCCAAAACTGCAGACACATTCATCACCTTCAAAACTACCATCAGAAAACATCTTATCTCCCTGATACACCCTGTCAACTAATTATACGAATACCACCTGGTGGTTCACACTTACACTCACTCACCCATTTGACCATAAACAGAAATATCAATCTCAATCTCAAAATAATGAATCTTAACTAGTCATAAGTTGGCCTGTGATACTCCAATACTGAAACTATGTATAGTGCCAAAACAAAAGCATTCACATTGCTAAACTCACAACTAGTATTTAGTCACTTAGCCATAATACCAACTTACCTCATAATTTTGTAATATTTTAAACTTAAGATTTAATATAAGTCTGCCCGAAATGCCTAGCCATGCTAGGCGTTCTAGTGGTACACTCTGTAATTATTATTTTACTACATGTAAACCACACAATAACCAAATTCTGTAAACTCAGCATTGTAATCCTTATAGAGAATAAACTTTGAAATGAATTGAATATATATGTATATATATATATATATATATATATATATATATATATATATATATATATATATATATATATATATATATATATATATATATATATATATATATATATGCAAAACAACCACTCTGAAAGAATAGAGAAATTCCAAGCGCTTTCGTGACTACTCACATTATCAAGGAACTATGATAGTTCCTTGATAATGTGAGTAGTCACGAAAGCGCTTGGAATTTCTCTATTCTTTCAGAGTGGTTGTTTTGCATATTTTGAAATCACCTGTTTACTGTGATCTTATTGCATATATATATATATATATATATATATATATATATATATATATATATATATATATATATACATATATATATATATATATATATATATATATATATATATATATATATATATATATATATATATATATATCATATATATCAATGCACTATGCAGAAACGATCGGGTATGTTCAGAGAAAAATCGCAGTCAGCAGGACTCGATGCCACTACAGGCCCGGTGGCCTGGTGGCTAAAGCTCCCGCTTCACACGCGGAGGGCCCGGGTTCGATTCCCGGCGGGTAGAAACGTTTCGACACGTTTCCTTACACCTGTTGTCCTGTTCACCTAGCAGCAAATAGGTACCTGGGTGTTAGTCGACTGGTGTGGGTCGCATCCTGGGGGACAAGATTAAGGACCCCAATGGAAATAAGTTAGACAGTCCTCGATGACGCACTGACTTTCTTGGGTTATCCTGGGTGGCTAACCCTCCGGGGTTAAAAATCCGAACGAAATCTTCTTCTTCTTTCCCAAAGTGACGCTCTTATCCACTCGCCTCTAAAGCTGGGCAGCCTGATTTGCAAGCCATGTTTTTTCACAGCACGGGCACATCGGTGAGCCTCAAGCATATTTTCAAGCTATTTCAATCTCCTCCTGTATGTTCTGAACTCACAAGCGAATTTTAAATCAGTGCACCAAGCAGAAACAAGCAGTTACATGCAGAGAAAGAGCGCAATCAGCAAGCATCGATCCCACTACAGGGAGAATGAAATAGCTTGAAACCTTGCTTTAGGTTCACTGATGTGCCCGGGCTGGGAAGAAACATGGCTAGTATATAAGGCTGCCCAGCTTTTGGGGCATTTCTGGCAGAGTGGATAAGAGAGTCACTTTGGGAAACCTTGTTAGACTACCTGTACTGGGATCGAGTCCTGCTGACTGCGATCTTTCTCTGTATATATATATACATATATATATATATATATATATATATATATATATATATATATATATATATATATATATATATATATATATATATATATATATATATATATATATATATATTGCATACAAACTCACACAGTCATACTCTCACTAGTAAGACAATAGAGAATCATTCAGCTTCTGCCTATTCACTCAACACGTTGGTCATTGTTGGCACCAGAATAGGTGTGTGGATTTTCTCCCCGAGAAGTTAGGAGAAGCATTAAGCTGCAGGAGGCAGGGCTCCCAGCAGGCACCAGAGGCACTGTATATAACGCCTCGCACAAGAAAATGACACATTCCCATTAGAGTGAAATCCGGAGAGTGAGTGAGAGAGAGAGAGAGAGAAAGTGAGAGACTTGGCAGTAATACGTCGTCTTCCCTCCCCCCTCCCCAAGAGTCCTACGTTTTCTATGCAGGCCTCGGCTATTGTTGGGGAGGGGGAGAGGACTATTGACGTCTCCCGGCGAGTGCATTGCCATCCACCAAGGCGGAACACTGCTGGCCTTAATGAGAATGGCGGCCGCATTCACGCCTCTGTAAGTATGCCGACGTACACCTCTATTGGGCACCTGCTTCGCTAATTATCACGCCCGGCACGCGCGCGCCCGCACTCCGAAATCACCGGCTATTGTGGTTAGCGGAAGGTACGACGTTTCTTAACCTTCTCTCTCTCTCTCTCTCCCGTAGCAGTGCTGGAAATTGAAAGTAATTTCGTGTTAAATATGAATCTGCCGCAGTGCTAGACAATAGCAGTTAGGTTATTGTTATGATAACCTTTTGTTTTGAGTTGCCTCCCCAGGTAGGACGAGTGACTCCATTCAGGTGTTTTCAAGTAGACACACACACACACACACACACACACACACACACACACACACACACACACACACACACACACACACACACACACACACACACACACACACACACACACACACACACACACACACACACACACACACACACACATACACACACACACACACACACACACACACACACACACACACACACACACACACACACACACACACACACACACACACACACACACACACACACACACACACACACACACACACACACACACACACACACACACACACACACACACACACACATTTAGAGAGGAGACTTTCGAGTACGTTTCGGTTCTTTCCTAAACCATTATCAGTTACTACGTTTAGCCTTAGTGACTTGATTGTGGGTTAATTGTACACCGTTCCTACCACGGTATGACAAACTATGATTTTTTCCGGTTACAGTATTGTTGGTTAATTGTGAAATGCTCACTTAAGGTTTTGTGTGTTAGTTGTAAATTGTCCCAGACACGATATTGTTGCTTGTGATTTTTTTCTAGCCATGGCATTGTGGGTTAGCTGTGAATTGTGCCAGGCATTGTTTTGTAGGTTACTTACGAATTGTTCCATACATGGCATTGTAGGTTGTGAATTGTTTCAGCCACCGTATTCTGGGTTAGCTGATAACTATTCCAGTCACGATATTGTGGGTTATTTGTGAATCGTTCCAATAACGGTATTGTAGTGTTAATTGTTCCGGCAACGCTCTTATGGGCTACTTGTGAACTATTACAGCCAAAGTCCTGCGGCTTAATTCTGAATTGTTCCAGTTACGTTATTTTGGGTTACGCGTGAATTGTTCCAACTACGGTATTGTGGGTTAGCTGTGAATTGTTCCAGCCACGGCATTGTAGGTTGTGCTGCTAAACTATTCTATATGATAGTTAAGTTTCCCCTGTCACATTCCTTCACGCAGGATGATGCTCAAACAAGGTGTTGAAATGTGTCAGCCTGAACTGGGAGACTTCAGTAGTGTTAGTCTGAACTGGGAGACTTCAGTAGTGTCAGTCTGAACTGGGAGACTTCAGTAGTGTCAGTCTGAACTGGGAGACTTCAGTAGTGTCAGTCTGAACTGGGAGACTTAAGTAGTATCAGCCTGATCTAGGAGACTTTAGTAGTGTCAGCCTGAGATGGGAGACTTCAGTAGTGTCAGCCTGAGCTGGGAGACTTCGCTAGGACAATAACAGTAACGTCAAGTATTCCATTACAGGTTCAGCAGCTACGGCAGCTTCAACGATGTCCATCCAGAAG
>NC_091306.1:16561658-16584158 GCF_038502225.1 Cherax quadricarinatus | reverse complement strand
CAATAATAAGACGTGAGAATGGTTCACCATCCACGGTGATTGGAATGAAGCACTATTGAATAATACTGAATTCTAATGGATAATTGGACAAGGATACTGACTACTTGTTACGAAAACCCAGTAACAGACTGGATGCTAGAAGGGCAGTCCTTTCTAGTATTCACTGGAGATCTCTAAGCTTTTAGAATCGCGTTTTTTGTAACAAATGGGGGGCCTGTCCGGGAGGCTCTTGATCCAAGGTGTTGGAGAAATTGTCCAGTTTGACATACTAGTAACTTCTCGTACCTTTACCAGGAAAACTCATAATCCTGAATCTGTCTCTGTGGCTAGACAGAAATCTGATATCGAGAAGAAGAAAGTAAAATGTACCTATTGTAACAGAAAAGGACATGCTAGAGAGTATTGCTATAAGTTAGAAAGAGATACGAGACAGTCGTGCGGCTGGCGACCCCACACAAGTCGTATCCTCTTGCAACAAAGGCACCAAAATCCTAGTAATACCTCTGATCCTACTGTTTTAGATAATATTACTCAGGACAGATGACTAGCGTCAGAAAGTGTATCTGACGAAAAGATTTGTTCAGCGAGGAGTCCTTACTTTTCAAGAGGTAAAGTAGGATTTGACGAATCACATCTGACTGAGGTAATTACTTTCAGAGACACTGGCAGTTATCTCACGTTATTAAGAGAAGATGTACTGCCCATAACTGATGATACCTATTGCAAGATAGATGTATTGTTAGAAGCCTATGGTGGGGCTGTTATAAAAGTACCTCTTCACAAAATATACATTGAAACAAGCTATTATGCTGGTTATATTTCAGTGGGTATATCCAGTGGTGTATTTCCCATCAGGTCAGTGGACTTGTTGATAGGGAACGATATCCTTCATGCTGGTATATGTAAGGAACCACTTGTGATTGATAATAACACTGATGATAATTATGCCATTGAAGCTTGTAGAGAGAAACCTATTTTATTTCCTCTCAGTGCAATTACTAGAGCCATGTCAAAGATTCAACAACCATCCTTGTCTCCTGTTGAGTTAGTTGATGACAATGATTTTGGGTTGAATATGTTGTTTAGTGACGCTCTGCGCCCAGGATCATTAACACTGACTCCCCCCGGTCATCAACCTAGTCAGGACACAACTGACGTTAAATTTCTTACTCATGATGATTTAATCAAGGATCAGTTTGTTGATCAGTCACTGGAAAGACTGAGAGATATAGCAGTTACTGAGAGTGAAGCAAAGGATCTCGATAATTGTTACTATTATAGTAATGGTGTACTGATGGAGAAAAATACATGTAAACACTATCAGCTGATAACTTACATGTATTTTTCTCCATCAGTACACCATTACTCGACTAGGCTTAAACAAGTGACTGACAAAGTCCTCAAACAAACTAACTTCTTGACCAACTGGCAATCAGAACAGTCTGCTTGAACAACAAAAAGAATGCTAAACCCAATAGCAATATAACGAGCAACTGCGACACAATCAGGATCAAGGAGATAATATAACGACACTAAGTAGGGACCATCAGCAGATCCTCCACAAAAGTCATAAAACTCCCATACTACTGAATCTAAGTTCAGCATAAGAAAACCCCCGACTGTGATAATACACAGACACCAGTACAAATTAGGTCAGAAGCTACAGCTCAGGACCTGAGTTGTTTCGAGTGTCTATGAGACACACAACCTCAGTACAACGTCGAAAATCACTAAGTCTATATACAAAAATATAGACAGACAATGGTTATAAATGACCATAATTTTTAAAGGGGTGGACCGGTAAGCCAGCGGAAGGCCTCGGTCAGATGACCAAAAGCTCCAAAAGCGGGTCATCATCTGACTAAGACCCGCGTCAGAAACATTTGTCCTGTTTCCTGACGAACCTTACCTAACCTAACCTAAGTCTATACAATGTTCTGTGAACAGAGTCTCACAGAACTAACAATAATGTGACAAGAGACGGTCTTCCAACAAGGGCCTATAAGGGAGATTTAGGCACTTTGTCTGGAATACGTCCAACCATCCAGCGAGTCTAGACCAGACTGAATACTTCAGGCGAGGTGTGAACACCCCCTTCGATCACGTGATAGCTCCGTGGACAGCTGTAGCACAAACAGAAGCCGGCAGGGAAACGAGCAAAGAGCGATAATTACAGTAGTTAGATAATCAAGACTTGAACTGAGCACATAATATGTTACATCCTACCTAACAACATAACTAAGTCAAATAATAATATAAAGCAATATATTTACGATTTAGCTATTATCACAAATATAAGCAATATAAAATTATATGAAAAGGTAATATAATATATACATATACACTGCAACCCATTCAGGGGTTGCAATACAGTTGCAGTAGTTGTATAACTAGTAGTGGTAGCTGCAGTAGTTGTATCACTAGTAGTGGCAGTTGTAGTAGTTGTATCACTAGTAGTGGTAGTTGCAGTAGTTGTATCACTAGTAGTGGTAGTTGTAGTAGCTGTATAACTAGTAGTGGTAGTTGCAGTAGTTGTATCACTAGTAGTGGTACTTGCAGTAGTTGTATCACTAGTAGTGGCAGTTGTAGTAGTTGTATCACTAGTAGTGGTAGTTGCAGTAGTTGTATCACTAGTAGTGGCAGCTGTAGTAGCTGTATAACTAGTAGTGGTAGTTGCAGTAGTTGTATAACTAGTAGTGGTAGTTGCAGTAGTTGTATCACTAGTAGTGGCAGTTGTAGTAGTTGCATCACTAGTAGTGGTAGTTGCAGTAGTTGTATCACTAGTAGTGGCAGTTGTAGTAGCTGTATAACTAGTAGTGGCAGTTGCAGTAGTTGTATCACTAGTAGTGGTAGTTGCAGTAGTTGTATCACTAGTAGTGGCAGTTGCAGTAGTTGTATCACTAGTAGTGGCAGTTGCAGTAGTTGTATCACTAGTAGTGGCAGTTGCAGTAGTTGTATCACTAGTAGTGGCAGTTGCAGTAGTTGTAACACTAGTAGTGGCAGTTGCAGTAGTTGTATAACTAGTAGTGGCAGTTGCAGTAGTTGTATCACTAGTAGTGGTAGTTGCAGTAGTTGTATCACTAGTAGTGGCAGTTGCAGTAGTTGTATCACTAGTAGTGGCAGTTGCAGTAGTTGTAACACTAGTAGTGGCAGTTGCAGTAGTTGTATAACTAGTAGTGGCAGTTGCAGTAGTTGTATCACTAGTAGTGGTAGTTGCAGTAGTTGTATCACTAGTAGTGGCAGTTGCAGTAGTTGTATCACTAATAGTGGCAGTTGCAGTAGTTGTAACACTAGTAGTGGCAGTTGCAGTAGTTGTATCACTAGTAGTGGTAGTTGCAGTAGTTGTATCACTAGTAGTGGCAGTTGCAGTAGTTGTATCACTAGTAGTGGCAGTTGCAGTAGTTGTATCACTAGTAGTGGCAGTTGCAGTAGTTGCATCACTAGTAGTGGCAGTTGCAGTAGTTGTATCACTAGTAGTGGCAGTTGCAGTAGTTGTATCACTAGTAGTGGCAGTTGCAGTAGTTGTATCACTAGTAGTGGCAGTTGCAGTAGTTGTATCACTAGTAGTGGCAGTTGCAGTAGTTGTATCACTAGTAGTGGCAGTTGCAGTAGTTGTATCACTAGTAGTGGCAGTTGCAGTAGTTGCATCACTAGTAGTGGCAGTTGCAGTAGTTGTATCACTAGTAGTGGCAGTTGCAGTAGTTGTATCACTAGTAGTGGCAGTTGCAGTAGTTGTATCACTAGTAGTGGCAGTTGCAGTAGTTGTATCACTAGTAGTGGCAGTTGCAGTAGTTGTATCACTAGTAGTGGCAGTTGTAGTAGTTGTATCACTAGTAGTGGCAGTTGCAGTAGTTGGCATGCAAATAATAGTTCCGCTTTTCTAATAAAATGTTCACTTTCAGTCTGTCAAGGTTCTTTTTAGAACACGATTTCTTAATGTCTCAATTTTTGCAGGAGAGGAAGACTGTTCTGTTAGTCTTCAGAAGACAGCCACTATGTCGCCTGAGAGGCCTTTGTGGCTATTAGCCTTTCTCCATAAAATCGTTCTTGTACACAAGTCTCTCTCTCTCTCTCTCTCTCTCTCTCTCTCTCTCTCTCTCTCTCTCTCCTGCCTGTGGTTTATATCACCTTGTTGTCCCGTGCCTATGCTTCGCCTGGGGCTGCTGACTGTGTCATAACAACAGCTATTTGCGTGCTAACATTGTTCAAACTATAAAAGGTGGAAATACATTGTGTCCTCAGACTGGGTGACGCATTGAAAAAGAAAGAAGCTCTGAAGGAATATTTTCCAAGAAAGGGAAGTCTGTTTGCTGACAATACCTGCTGCCTAACAACTGCCTAACAGCTGAGCGCTGCCTGAAAGGGTTGGCCCTCGACAGTGCCACACACAGGAGCCAGGCTCCTCTGCCACTCTCTGTGTCTATATAACTTCCTTAGACGACCATCTTTTGTGAAGGATATTGCTGGCCTTTGTGTGTGTGTGTGTGTGTGTGTGTGTGTGTGTGTGTGTGTGTGTGTGTGTGTGTGTGTGTGTGTGTGTGTGTGTGTGTGTGTCACAATGATATGGTACTTTCTGGTAAGCTACGTTCCCCATATTCTACTTTCCACTCTCTATTCTCACCTACCGGCCTTTCCACCCACCTACTTATCTTTCTATCCACCCACCTGCCTTTCCACCAGGCCACCAACACTACGTCTGATATACTGACATCCGGTATACGGGCAACTGATATACTGATTTCTGATATACTGACGTTTGATATACTGACGTTTGATATACTGACGTCTGATATATTGACATACTGACGTCTGACGTACTGACGTCTGACGTACCGACGTCTGATCTACCATATTAAATGTTTCAGTTCAATTATAATTTTAATTTTGAGTTAATTGATCGATGTAGTTAGTGGGTGTGAGAAGCATTGTGTCGCTCTGGAGAATAATTTGTGGTTGAGAGATTTTCATTGCGAAATGTTATTTTTGGTTGGAAATCTGCAGAGAAGTTCTTGGTTGTCCTTTAATAACCCAGCCTTTAGCAAACCCTGCCAACCACCCTAAGCCTTTTTCCCTCAAACCCTTTTATTAGCCCCACCAAATTTAACCAACTTTTCCCAGCACACAACCTTACCACCATACAACCATCACTATCACAGTCACCAACCTTCCTTAGCCTACCAAAATTACTCCCCCATCTCCCTATCAAACCCGATACCACCAGAACTTCCCTCACCAACACCCATCTATCACCCACTACTGCCTTTAACAATCCCCACCACCTCTCCAACAAGCACCTCACCAATCCACCACCTCTCCAACAAGCCCCTCACCAACCCATCACCTCCCCAACAACCCACCACCTCTCCTCCTTGAACGAAGGATGGGTGGACACAAAACATCAAAGCCTCGAACACATGAACGGTCACCGAGTAACTGAGAATATGAACCATTTGCTACCATTGTGCCGCTACAGCGGGTTCATTGTCTCGAAGCAGCGGACCGAAGTCAGTCCGAACCCGGGTCCCCATCTTCTCCCAGTCGCCCGAAGATCAAAGCTCCGGCCTTATTTCGACGCTATGAGAGATGAATTTTCCTTGAGAGGGCGTCCAGTGAGCAGGTGTTGACACCCATGGACTCCTGCACGACGTGTACCAGTGCCAAGCAAAGATGACAAAGGCTGGAGCATGGCAAATAACCTGTGTTTGTGTGTGAGGGTGTGTTTGTGTGTGAGGGTGTGTTTGTGTGTGAGGGTGTGTTTGTGTGTGGGTGTTGTTATACATGACTAGAACAATGCTCCAGGTGTTTTTCCTCTTTAGCATATTATTATTCATACACATTGCTCTTGTTATAATAAGGTTAGGTAAGTTTTCTAAGATTCTTTTGGTGCAAAATTAAAATTTTTTACATTAACATTAATGAAAAAAATATATCTTTAAACGTATAAGAGAAAATTTTAGAAAGGACTTTATTTTAAATAGGTTCTTGCTAATTGACCAGTTTTACATATTCGGCACGACATATATATATATATATATATATATATATATATATATATATATATATATATATATATATATATATATATATATATATATATATATATATATATATATATATATATATATATATATATATATATATCTACTTTTGATGACCATTACAGCTTCTGTTATCTGTTCCAGGTACTTCTGCACTTCTCTCGGAAAACCATTTCAGTATCCTACTCCCGAAGACCACACCAGGCAGGACGAGAAACCTGTGAGCGAGAAGCTGAAGACTGTGAAACACTGTGCATCCTGAAGGGAGGGAAGGGAGGGTTAGGATTTGAGTAAATTGAGCCGTTTTGGGTAGGACAAAGATTTAGACAAATGGATCAAATTAGGCTTTGATACAGAGAGAGAGAGAGAGAGAGAGAGAGAGAGAGAGAGAGAGGACAGATTTAATGGATTGATTAAGCGAGAATTGCTCTTATGGTTCCTGCTTTTCTCAGTAGCATTTGAAGGGTAAAGTAAGTCTGGTTATTGTTTTACGTTGTTAATAAAGATACATCTTAATACTGACACTTTTTCTCTCCATCTGCCAGTGTTGGGGAAAGTGTTAGTAACATCTGCCAGTGTTGGGGAAAGTGTTAGTAACATCTGCCAGTGTTGGGGAAAGTGTTAGTAACATCTGCCAGTGTTGGGGAAAACATCTGCCAGTGTTGGGGAAAGTAGTAACATCTGCCAGTGTTGGGGAAAGTGTTAGTAACATCTGCCAGTGTTGGGGAAAGTGTTAGTAACATCTGCCAGTGTTGGGGAAAGTGTTAGTAACATCTGCCAGTGTTGGGGAAAGTGTTAGTAACATCTGCCAGTGTTGGGGAAAGTGTTAGTAACATCTGCCAGTGTTGGGGAAAGTGTTAGTAACATCTGCCAGTGTTGGGGAAAGTGTTAGTAACATCTGCCAGTGTTGGGGAAAGTGTTAGTAACATCTGCCAGTGTTGGGGAAAGTGTTAGTAACATCTGCCAGTGTTGGGGAAAGTGTTAGTAACATCTGCCAGTGTTGGGGAAAGTGTTAGTAACATCTGCCAGTGTTGGGGAAAGTGTTAGTAACATCTGCCAGTGTTGGGGAAAGTGTTAGTAACATCTGCCAGTGTTGGGGAAAGTGTTAGTAACATCTGCCAATGTTGGGGAAAGTGTTAGTAACATCTGGCAGTGTTGGGGAAAGTGTTAGTAACATCTGCCAGTGTTGGGGAAAGTGTTAGTAACATCTGCCAGTGTTGGGGAAAGTGTTAGTAACATCTGCCAGTGTTGGGGAAAGTGTTAGTAACATCTGCCAGTGTTGGGGAAAGTGTTAGTAACATCTGCCAGTGTTGGGGAAAGTGTTAGTAACATCTGCCAGTGTTGGGGAAAGTGTTAGTAACATCTGCCAGTGTTGGGGAAAGTGTTAGTAACATCTGCCAGTGTTGGGGAAAGTGTTAGTAACATCTGCCAGTGTTGGGGAAAGTGTTAGTAACATCTGCCAGTGTTGGGGAAAGTGTTAGTAACATCTGCCATTGTTGGGGAAAGTGTTAGTAACATCTGCCAGTGTTGGGGAAAGTGTTAGTAACATCTGCCAGTGTTGGGGAAAGTGTTAGTAACATCTGCCAGTGTTGGGGAAAGTGTTAGTAACATCTGCCATTGTTGGGGAAAGTGTTAATAACATCTGCCAGTGTTGGGGAAAGTGTTAATAACATCTGCCAGTGTTGGGGAAAGTGTTAGTAACATCTGCCAGTGTTGGGGAAAGTGTTAATAACATCTGCCAGTGTTGGGGAAAGTGTTAGTAACATCTGCCAGTGTTGGGGAAAGTGTTAGTAACATCTGCCATTGTTGGGGAAAGTGTTAATAACATCTGCCAGTGTTGGGGAAAGTGTTAATAACATCTGCCAGTGTTGGGGAAAGTGTTAGTAACATCTGCCAGTGTTGGGGAAAGTGTTAGTAACATCTGCCAGTGTTGGGGAAAGTGTTAGTAACATCTGCCATTGTTGGGGAAAGTGTTAATAACATCTGCCAGTGTTGGGGAAAGTGTTAATAACATCTGCCAGTGTTGGGGAAAGTGTTAGTAACATCTGCCAGTGTTGGGGAAAGTGTTAGTAACATCTGCCAGTGTTGGGGAAAGTGTTAGTAACATCTGCCATTGTTGGGGAAAGTGTTAATAACATCTGCCAGTGTTGGGGAAAGTGTTAATAACATCTGCCAGTGTTGGGGAAAGTGTTAGTAACATCTGCCAGTGTTGGGGAAAGTGTTAGTAACATCTGCCAGTGTTGGGGAAAGTGTTAGTAACATCTGCCAGTGTTGGGGAAAGTGTTAGTAACATCTGCCAGTGTTGGGGAAAGTGTTAGTAACATCTGCCAGTGTTGGGGAAAGTGTTAGTAACATCTGCCAGTGTTGGGGAAAGTGTTAGTAACATCTTACACCACTTCCTGCAGTTATGGAAGCAGAAAAAAAAAATCTTGTAGCGGTGTTTCTCAAACGTGCGGAGATGTTGCAGGGATTTTAAGGAAGATTGGTATATTTATGGTGACGGAAGGAAGGTGGAGGTGTTAGCGTTGACGGGACAGGAATGCAAAAGCAGGACACTGAATCCTTCAGCAACTCAGACGGAAGTAGTAGACCCCGAGTTTAAGCTGAAAGGAGTTAGAGAAGGTAAGTGGAATTTTGTCTCAAAGAATGAGAGCTCATGAAACAGTGGCAGTAAAGAATTGAGAACATCATGAAAGAACAGAAATCGGTATTTAAATCCCGTAACTGCAAGTCACTCAGAATAAAAATGGGAGGTAAGAAGTGGGTTATAGTTGTTTTTGGATGCAACTGTTCGTGAGAAGAGTAGAGGAGAAAGATTCTGGCAGGTGTTGCGTGAATTACGCTTTCTGTTGTTTTTTTTTTTTTGTATTTGTATTGCTTTTAAATTGATTACCCAAAAACTAGTAAGGTAATGTGACGGTGGTGGGGGTAATAACTGCTGTTTCCCTTCTTGAGAATTACAGTGGACGACACGAAGAGAGGGAGAGGAAGATAGAGGAAGAGGGAGAGGGAGACGCCAGGACAGGGAGAATGTGAAGACAGAGGAGAGAGAGAAACATAGAGGGAGAGGAAGCTAAAAGGAGGGCGAGAACGTGAAGATAGAAGAGAGAGAAAGAGAACGAGGAAAATAAAAAAGGGAGAGGAAAAAAGATCTTCCCCCATGTTCCTGCCACTATTCCTGTCCCTGTTCCTGTCTCTGCTCCTGTTCCTGTCTCTGCTCCTGTTCCTGTCTCTGCTCCTGTTCCTGTCTCTGCTCCTGTTCCTGTCTCTGCTCCTGTTCCTGTCTCTGCTCCTGTTCCTGTCTCTGCTCCTGTTCCTGTCTCTGCTCCTGTTCCTGTCTCTGCTCCTGTTCCTGTCTCTGCTCCTGTTCCTGCTCCTCTGCTCATTCCACCCGTCAATACCACTCGCATTATTTTTTTTTTTTTTGCTTTTACTTGTCTAATCCAACCGTTGTGTTGCCTTCTCCGCCTCCCCCTTCCCTCGCCCCTCTCTTTTTCTTTCTTTCTTTCTGTCGTCTTTCAATCTACACTTGGTCCTTTGAGAAGATCGTCCTGTGAGTGATTATTTTTGCTGCTTTGAAATTGCGGCTGCGGCGGCGGGGGCGGCGGCAGCAGCGGCGGCAGCAGTGGCGACGACGGCGGCGGCGACGGCGGCGGTGGCGGCAACGGCGGCGGCGGCGGCGACGGCGGCGGCGGCGCTGTGAGACGACCGCTTGATTAGTCCTCCCGGGGATGAGATCGTTACCAGTTTCTTCTTTGATTATCATTATTATCATTATCAGAATAGAAGCATCAGGGAAGAGAGAGGTGAAGGTTTATAAACTAAAAGAGGAGGCAGTTAGGGTAATATATAAACAGCTATTGGAGGATAGATGGGCTAATGAGAGCATAGGCAATGGGGTCGAAGAGGTATGGGGTAGGTTTAAAAATGTAGTGTTAGAGTGTTCAGCAGAAGTTTGTGGTTACAGGAAAGTGGGTGCGGGAGGGAAGAGGAGCGATTGGTGGAATGATGATGTAAAGAGAGTAGTAAGGGAGAAAAAGTTAGCATATGAGAAGTTTTTACAAAGTAGAAGTGATGCAAGGAGGGAAGAGTATATGGAGAAAAAGAGAGAGGTTAAGAGAGTGGTGAAGCAATGTAAAAAGAGAGCAAATGAGAGAGTGGGTGAGATGTTATCAACAAATTTTGTTGAAAATAAGAAAAAGTTTTGGAGTGAGATTAACAAGTTAAGAAAGCCTAGAGAACAAATGGATTTGTCAGTTAAAAATAGGAGAGGAGAGTTATTAAATGGAGAGTTAGAGGTATTGGGAAGATGGAGGGAATATTTTGAGGAATTGTTAAATGTTGATGAAGATAGGGAAGCTGTGATTTCGTGTATAGGGCAAGGAGGAATAACATCTTGTAGGAGTGAGGAAGAGCCAGTTGTGAGTGTGGGGGAAGTTCGTGAGGCAGTAGGTAAAATGAAAGGGGGTAAGGCAGCCGGGATTGATGGATAAAGATAGAAATGTTAAAAGCAGGTGGGGATATAGTTTTGGAGTGGTTGGTGCAATTATTTAATAAATGTATGGAAGAGGGTAAGGTACCTAGGGATTGGCAGAGAGCATGCATAGTTCCTTTGTATAAAGGCAAAGGGGATAAAAGAGAGTGCAAAAATTATAGGGGGATAAGTCTGCTGAGTATACCTGGTAAAGTGTATGGTAGAGTTATTATTGAAAGAATTAAGAGTAAGACGGAGAATAGGATAGCAGATGAACAAGGAGGCTTTAGGAAAGGTAGGGGGTGTGTGGACCAGGTGTTTACAGTGAAACATATAAGTGAACAGTATTTAGATAAGGCTAAAGAGGTCTTTGTGGCATTTATGGATTTGGAAAAGGCGTATGACAGGGTGGATAGGGGGGCAATGTGGCAGATGTTGCAAGTGTATGGTGTAGGAGGTAGGTTACTGAAAGCAGTGAAGAGTTTTTACGAGGATAGTGAGGCTCAAGTTAGAGTATGTAGGAAAGAGGGAAATTATTTCCCAGTAAAAGTAGGCCTTAGACAAGGATGTGTGATGTCACCGTGGTTGTTTAATATATTTATAGATGGGGTTGTAAGAGAAGTAAATGCGAGGGTCTTGACAAGAGGCGTGGAGTTAAAAGATAAAGAATCACACACAAAGTGGGAGTTGTCACAGCTGCTCTTTGCTGATGACACTGTGCTCTTGGGAGATTCTGAAGAGAAGTTGCAGAGATTGGTGGATGAATTTGGTAGGGTGTGCAAAAGAAGAAAATTAAAGGTGAATACAGGAAAGAGTAAGGTTATGAGGATAACCAAAAGATTAGGTGATGAAAGATTGAATATCAGATTGGAGGGAGAGAGTATGGAGGAGGTGAATGTATTCAGATATTTGGGAGTGGACGTGTCAGCGGATGGGTCTATGAAAGATGAGGTGAATCATAGAATTGATGAGGGAAAAAGAGTGAGTGGTGCACTTAGGAGTCTGTGGAGACAAAGAACTTTGTCCTTGGAGGCAAAGAAGGGAATGTATGAGAGTATAGTTTTACCAACGCTCTTATATGGGTGTGAAGCATGGGTGATGAATGTTGCAGCGAGGAGAAGGCTGGAGGCAGTGGAGATGTCATGTCTGAGGGCAATGTGTGGTGTGAATATAATGCAGAGAATTCGTAGTTTGGAAGTTAGGAGGAGGTGCGGGATTACCAAAACTGTTGTCCAGAGGGCTGAGGAAGGGTTGTTGAGGTGGTTCGGACATGTAGAGAGAATGGAACGAAACAGAATGACTTCAAGAGTGTATCAGTCTGTAGTGGAAGGAAGGCGGGGTAGGGGTCGGCCTAGGAAAGGTTGGAGAGAGGGGGTAAAGGAGGTTTTGTGTGCGAGGGGCTTGGACTTCCAGCAGGTATGAATGAGCGTGTTTGATAGGAGTGAATGGAGACAAATGGTTTTTAATACTTGACGTGCTGTTGGAGTGTGAGCAAAGTAACATTTATGAAGGGATTCAGGGAAACCGGCAGGCCGGACTTGAGTCCTGGAGATGGGAAGTACAGTGCCTGCACTCTGAAGGAGGGGTGTTAATGTTGCAGTTTAAAAACTGTAGTGTAAAGCACCCTTCTGGCAAGACAGTGATGGAGTGAATGATGGTGAAAGTTTTTCTTTTTCGGGCCACCCTGCCTTGGTGGGAATTGGCCGGTGTGATAATAGAAAAAAAAAAAATATTATCATTAGTGATAATAGTATCAGGATTAATTTTATAATTCTTCTTCTTTTTCTTCTTCTTCTTCTTCTTCTTCTTCTTCTTCTTCTTCTTCTTCTTCTTATTATTATTATTATTATTATTATTATTATTATTATTATTATTATTATTATTATTATTATTATTATTATTATTATACCAAGACCAGAGTAGTCTTGCTGGTTCACCTTTTCCCGTCTTGTTATTTACTGCACATGGTTGTGGGTTGAGGGCGCCACTAGTTACTAGTTTTCCCAATGTTCATACTGTTAAAGTCTCTCGTGATGAGCAGTTCTGCCTTCATCTTCTAGGCTCTCCTTACTAAATCCATAATGGCTGTTATCATTCATCTTTTGATGTAGTCGTGTTCCTGTCTCGGTCTTATGCTGTTTGCTGGAGGGTTGAATATTATGGTTGCTGCTACCTTAGGTCCTCCAGCCGTGATTGTGAGTTCTGCACTCGTGTGTATGTGTGTACTCGCCTATATGTGGTTGCAGGAGTCGATTCACAGCTCCTGACCCCGTTTCTTTGCTGGCCGTTGCTAGGTACACTCTCTCCCAGCTCTAAGAACCTTATCGTCCCTCTTCTTAAAACTATGTATGGATCCCGCCTTTACTACTTGAATCTCAGGATTGTTGCACTTCCTGGTAACACTAAGGCTGTAGAAATACTTTCTAACATCCCTATGACTCATTTGAATTTTCAGCTTCCAGTTGTAACCTCTTCTTCCTGTATCCCATCTCGGGAACATTCTGTCCCTGTTCATCTACCTACCTGGAGTCTACCTGAAGGGTATTCCGGGGGTCAACGCCCCCGGTCTATAACCAGGCCTCCCGGTGGAAAGGGTCTGATCAACCAGGCTGTTATTGCTGGCCGCACGTAGTCCAACGTACGAACCACAGCCCGGCTGATCCGGCACTGACTTTAGGTATATGTCCGGCTAGCTCTTGAAGCCAGCCAGGCGTCTATTTCTAACTCCCCTTATGCCTGGTGGGAGGCTGTTGAACAGTCTTGGGTCCCGGACACTTATTGTGTTTTCTCTTAGTGTACTAAGGGTGCCCCTACTTTTCATTGGGGGAATGTTGCACTGTCTTCCCAGTCTTTTGCTTTCGTAGGGAGTGATTTCCGTGTGCAGATTAGGGACCATTCTTTCTAGGACTTTCCAGGGGTTGATTATGATGTATCTCTGTCGCCTGCGCTCCAGTGAATACAAGTAAAGCATTCATAATAGTTAAGCTATTTAATGGAACTTATATGTACAATAAAGGTTCTCTGCACATTCTCTAGGTTTATGGTTTCACCTTGAATGTAAATGTTAATGTACAGCAGTATTCCAGCCTAGAGAGATGTCAATTCCTCTCAATATTTTGTATGTCGCTTTCATATCCCCTCCAGTCCTGTCTACCAGCGTTGTCATGTAGGGGGGTATGATTGAATAGGATGTAAGTGGGGAATATGGGAGTAAGGGATTATGTAGGCAGGGGAGAGGCAGGCGAGGTGGTAGGAGTGAGATGATTAGCGGAGGTAGGTAGGTAATGACAGGTCAGTGGTGACCACCACGACACTCTCATTAACTCTACACTACTCACTAACATATGCCTCGCCCATTCTTCACTCATATAAACATAATCAAATATAAGAAAAAAGAATAAATAACGGTGGGCAGTGAATATTACTATTCTACTCAAACACAGTTTATTATTAAGTCTTTGTACAATAATATATTTGGGAACAGAACATTATTGTGGTTTAGACAAATGGGGTGGTACACATAAGCAGTGAGACAGGGAACACAATCAACTTGACCAAAATGAATGTAACTTACAATATAGCACAGAGGACAGTTCACTACAGGAACTAAGCCACAGGTCCCAAGACCTATACAGCACGAGTACTGCGCCAAGCCAGTACTCTGCCCAATGCCTCCAACAGTCTCCTCCAGAGACTTCAGCAGCCTTCTCCCGAGCCCTGCACCCCAGCAGCAGCTCCGCTCGAAGTCTCTGCTCAGGAGCTCTGCACCCCAGCAGCAGCTCCGCTCGAAGTCTCTGCTCAGGAGCCCTGCACCCCAGCAGCAGCTCCGCTCGAATCTCTGCTCAGGAGCTCTGCACCCCAGCAGCAGCTCCGCTCGAATCTCCTGATCATGCTCTTCCTTGGGCTTTTATGGTGGTCCAAGCACCCTCCACAACCACGTGTACGACCTGACGCCTAGGTCTGATGCCGTCAAGAACAAAAGACCTCAGACGTGGGCGTGGCTGACAGACGTTTGCCAAGGCAAGGTGTGACCATATAATTGGTTAAATTAGGTCTCCCCAGAGACCTCACAAGCCCAGCTGAACTACATCACAGCGTCATCAAATTGAGTTCCCTTAATCTCTCCTCGTAGAGCCTACCTTTCAGCTTCAGGGCTATTCTTGTTGCAAACTTCTACACTTTCTTTAATTTGGTGACGTGTGTGTGTGTGTGTGTGTTTGTGTGTGTGTGTGTGTGTGTGTGTGTGTGTGTGTGTGTGTGTGTGTGTGTGTGTGTGTGTGTGTGTGTGTATTCACCTAGTTGTGCTCACCTAATTGTGGTTGCAAGGGTCAAGTTATAGCTCCTGGCCGTGCCTCTTCACTGGTCACTACTAGGACCACTCTCTCCCCTCTCCATGAGCTTTATCATACCTCTTCTTAAAGCTATGTATTGATGCTGCCTCCACTACATCACTTTCCAGACTATTCTACTTCCTGACAAATCTATGGTTGAAGAAATACTTCCTAACATCCCTGTGACTCATCTGAGTCTTCAACTTCCAAGTTTGACCCCTTGTTTCTGTGTCCCATCTCTGGAACATTCTGTCTCTGTCCACCTTATCAATTCCTCTCAGTATTTTATATGTCGTTAACATGGTGTCCCTGTCCGTCTTGTCTTCCTGTGTCGTCAAGTCGACGTCCCTTAACCTCTCCTCGTAGGACATGTTCCTTATCTCCGGGAATAGTCTCGTTGCTTGTGCGTAAGTATGACAGGAAGCCGAAATGTGACGGAAAGAAGCAAGTCAGAACCAAGAGGAAGGGGCAAGTAGCCCCTTTCATCCTTTCGTGAATTTCCCTTTCCTTCCTTCGTGAATTCTTCCTCATTTTCTTCCCTAATCTCATTAACCCTCCCATCCCCTACCTCATTGTCCAGCCTTTCTTCTCTTCTTCTTCTTCTTCTTCTTCTTCTTCTTCTTCTTCTTCTTCTTCTTCTTCTTCTTCTTCTTCTTCTTCTTCTTCTTCTTCTTCTCTTCTTTTTTATCCAGTGTTTCATTAATGATCCAGAGAGTACAGACAAAAGCATCAATATGGCTCTGCTGGTCACCTTAATAGAATCAATGACTGAACAAAGAGCTGGTTCTCAACCCCATATCCCCCCCCTGGTGGGGGGTGATGGTGGTGGTGTTGGGGGGTTGTGGTAGTGGTGGTGATGGCGGTGGTGGTGGTGGTGGTGGTGGTGGTGGTAGTGGCGGTGGTGGTGGTAGTGGCGGTGGTGGTGGTAGTGGCGGTGGTGGTGGTAGTGGCGGTGGTGGCTGTGCTGCTGGTGGTGGAGGTGATGGCGGTGGTGGTGGTGGTGGTGGTGGTGGTGGTGGTGGTGGTGGTGATGGCGGTGGGGGGGGTGGTGGTGGTGGTGGTGGTAGTGGCGGTGGTGGCTGTGCTGCTGGTGGTGGAGGTGATGGCGGTGGTGGTGGTGGTGGTGGTGGTGGTGGTGGTGATGGCGGTGGTGGTGGTGATGGCAGTGGTGGTGGTAGTGGCGGTGGTGGCTGTGGTGGTGGTGGTGGAGGTGGTAGTTGTGGAATTGGCGGTGGTGGTGGTGGTGATGACGGTGGTGGTGGTGGTGGTAGTGGCGGTGGTGGCTGTGGTGGTGGTGGTGGAGGTGGTAGTTATGGAATTGGCGGAGGTGGTGGTGGTGGTGGTGGTGGTGGTGGTGGTGGTGGTGGTGGTGGTGGTGGTGGTGGTGGTGGTGGGGGTGATGGTGGTGGTAGTGGCGGTGGTGGTGGTGGAGGTGGTAGTTGTGGAATTGGCGGCGGCGGCGGTGGTGGTGGTGGGGGTGATGGTGGTGGTGGTGGTGGTGGTGGTGGTGGTGGTGTTGGTGGTGGTGATGGTGGTGATGGCGGTGGTGGTTTTTGTGGTGGTGGTGGTGGTGTTGGTTGTGGTGGTGGTGGTCGTGGGGGTGGTGATGGCGGTGGTTGTGGTTGTGGTGGTGGTGGTGGTGGCTGTGGTGGTGGTGGTGGAGGTGGTAGTTGTGGAATTGGCGGTGGTGGTGGTAGTGGCGGTGGTGGCTGTGGTGGTGGTGGTGGAGGTGGTGGTGGTGGTGGTGGTGGTGGTGGTGGTGGTGGTGTTGGTGGTGGTGGTGGTGGTTGTGGTGGTGATGGCGGTGGTTGTGGTGGTGGTA
This sequence comes from Cherax quadricarinatus, assembly GCF_038502225.1. Classification (NCBI taxonomy): domain Eukaryota; kingdom Metazoa; phylum Arthropoda; class Malacostraca; order Decapoda; family Parastacidae; genus Cherax; species Cherax quadricarinatus. Next base: position 16,567,493 of record NC_091306.1, on the reverse strand, counting down.
GTGGCGGTGGTGGCTGTGGTGGTGGTGGTGGTGGTGGTAGTGGCGGTGGTGGCTGTGGTGGTGGTGGTGGAGGTGGTAGTTGTGGAATTGACGGTGGTGGTGGTAATGGTGGTGGTGGTGGTGATGGGGGTGATGGCGGTGGTGGTGGTGGTTGTGATGGTGGTGACAGTGGTAGTGATGACTGTTGCTGTTGCCGTTGCTGAAACTGTTTTTTTCTGTTACCTGTTAACTGTTACTGCTGTCGTTCGATGTACCCTGTTAGTGTCGGCGTTGTCTGTTTCATGTTACAGCTCTGTTATCTATTGCCGTTGTTGCAGCTTACTTCCCCTTTGCTGGTCGTTACGATTACCGTTTGTTGCCGTTGGTAATGCCTACTTACCGTTCTGATTTCTGTTTTCCGTTGAAGTTGCCTGTTTACCTTCCCGTCCTTACCGTTTTCAACACTTGCTTACCATTCTGCTGTCCGTTTTTATTTTTCTCTCTTGGCTGTTATGGCTTTTTTTTCTGTTGGATTTTTTTTCTCTTCTGTTTCCGTTGACGCAATTTTTTGCTGATCCTGTTGTTTGTTGTTGTTGTATTTTTAGAGATTTTGGAAGATTTTTAGAGATTTTGGAAGATTTTTAGAGATCGAAAAGATTTTCTTACAAATTTTTGAAAGATTTTTATATACTTTTTAGAAAGTTTAAGAAATTTTTTATTTTTTTAGAGATTTTTAAGAGACTTCTATATTTTTTTTTAGAGATTTTTAAGAGAGATTTTTAGAGATGGAAAAATTTTTAAGAAAGATTTTTTTTTGGACATTTCTTTTAATTTTTTAAAGAGATTTATGACCGATTTGAGATATTTTTGAGAGAATTTTTAAAAAAATTTAAAGTTGAAAAACAAAAACAGATTTTTAGAAATTTTTAGGGTTTTTAAAACATGTTTTTAAATACTTTTTACATCTTAAAGATTTTCAGAGATTTTCTTTAGATATTCTATTTTTTTTAGAAAAGTTGAAAGTTATATATATATATATATATATATATATATATATATATATATATATATATATATATATATATATATATATATATATATATATATATATATATATATATATATATATATATATATATATATATATATATATGACAGTTTTATAGGTGGTACCTCCCTATATTTATATATTCCAAAAAAAAAATCTGTAGGCCGTTTGTAGGCTCAGAGAAATCCAAGAAATTCAATTTCCTCCTTTTTTTAAAATTTTCCGAAGCCTTGAATCCAAATTATAGTGACGTCATCTATCACGTGACCCCCGCGGCCGATGACGTGGCAGTGAGTGATTGGCTGATAATCGTAGGATTATCCCGGATTACTCCGCGTTCGTAATTGAATCCGGCTCGGTCAGTGTCGGGAAAGAGGCAGGGAGGGGACAGGGTGCGGCTGTGGCAGGGAAGGGGGGCAGGGGGAACAGGGGGATATTGTGAAAGGATGGAAGGGTAGACAAGGTTATGAATAGATAAGGTCTATCGTGCCTCTGCTACCGTCAGAGTACATTGACGTACACGGGGAAAGTACATTGACGTACACGGGGAGAGTACATTGACGTACACGGGGAGAGTACCTTGATGTACATGGGGAGAGTACATTGGAGTACACGGGGAGAGTACATTGGAGTACACGGGGAGAGTACCTTGACGTACACGGGGAGAGTACATTGGAGTACACGGGGAGAGTACCTTGACGTACACGGGGAGAGTACATTGGAGTACACGGGGGTACTTGAAAATATGCGGGAGGATGTGAGAGTACGTAGGATTACAGTTAGAGTACGTGGAAGAGGCAGCGGATGAGTTTACAGCGCGGAGAGAGAGTGAGAGAGAGAGAGAGAGAGAGAGAGAGAGAGAGAGAGAGAGAGAGAGAGAGAGAGAGAGAGAGAGAGAGAGAGAGAGAGAGAGAGAGAGAGAGACCTCAACCAGCACCTTATACAGAGGGACTTTGATGACCTTCTTGCAGTGTTTGACATGAGAAACTTTGTTGATTTCCCTACTCATATCTTTGGCTCCTCCCTTGACCCAGTAGTGAGTGATCTGGCAGAAGGCATAGTCACTTGTCAACCCCTCGGCTACGTTGGATCGTCTGACCACAAGGCTGTTTTTACCACACTTAAGATCCCAACAGAACGAGGTGAGGAGTCCACACGCACAACCTGGCTATGGGAAAGAGGTAATTGGCCAGCCCTTTGCTCTGAGCTCGCCACCACCGACTGGAATGCTCTTCTCCAGGGGGATGTTGACAACCAAGTGAAAGCCTTCACTGGACACATCCTCAATCTGCAACAAGAACACATTCCTCACCGGCAATATGTGACAAAGCCTACAGATCAGCCTTGGTTTGGCTTTCGTTGTAGAGAGGCTGCTACTGCTAAGTACAAAGCATGGCGAAGGTATAAGAGACATCCTACCACCTATAACAGGAACTTGCACATGCAAGCCTGTAGGCATATGGGTGATGTTCAAAAGTGGGCCATTGCTAAATGGGAGGTGGACACTAAAAGAAAGTTAGCATCAGGTAGGGTAGGCTCCAAAACCTGGTGGTCCCTGGTCAAGGACAGACAAGGTTATCTGCCTGATGAACTTATTCCACCTCTAAATCGACAGGATGGGACCACCTCTACTAGTAGTCAAGAGAAGGCGGACCTCTTTGCTGAACACTTTGCTACCAAAATGCAAGTTCCTGATCCAGCAAGGGACCCTCCTTGGCTAGCTGCAAGAACTGTGTCAAAACTGTCAGTGGTGACAATAAGGCAGGAGGAGGTGCATTTCCTTCTTAAATCACTTGACCAGGAAAAGGCTGTGGGCCCAGACAAGTTGAGCCCAAGATTGTTGAGAAGATGTGCAGACGAGCTAGCAGCACCTCTAACTCGCATCTTTCAGCACTGCCTAGTACAGTGCAAATGGCCCTCTCCATGGAAAGAGGCAAATGTAGTCCCTGTTCACAAAAAGAAGAGCAGAGCAGAAATCAGCAACTACAGACCAGTGTCACTCCTGTCAATCGCTGGTAAGATCCTTGAGACAATAATCTCAAGACAAATGACAGATTTTTTTTGACTACCACTCACTACTTTGTGATCGTCAATATGGCTTCAGGAAAGGTTACTCTGCTGCTGATCTGTTGTTAAACCTCTCCACTAAGTGGCACCAGTCACTGGATGAATCCAAAGTCAGCTGTGTGGTAGCACTGGACATTGCTGGCGCTTTCGACCGGGTGTGGCACCAGGGCCTCTTAGCAAAACTTCAAGCACTGGGAATTGCAGGCTCTACGCTATGTCTCAGTGATTACCTTCATGGTAGATCTCTAAGTGTAGTCCTCAATGGAACGGAATCAGCAAGGCATCCTATTGGGGCAAGCGTTCCACAAGGAAGTGTGCTGGGTCCACTGTTATGGAATGTCTACTTCAACGACCTTCTTCACCTCATCCCAGAATCACATGCATATGCAGACGACTGTACACTGACATTCACTTATCCAAGAGAAGAAATGCCAGCTGCGCTAAGCTACATCAATCACCAGCTGAGAGCTATATCAGCTTGGGGAAATAGATGGCAAGTAACATTTGCACCTGAGAAAACGCAAATGATGATCGTCTCTAGGCACCATGATGGTAATGCTGGTGCAGTAATAAGGATGAATGGGACGATGTTGGCACCTGGAGAAGAAGTTGATATCCTTGGGGTGAAATTTGACTCCAAACTAACCATGAAGAACCATGTTGTAAATCTTGCAAACAAGGCAGCCAGGAAGCTTACAGCACTTCGCCGTATCTCGCATCTGCTTGACAGTAGGGGTTGCAAGATCCTGTACGAGGCACAAGTACGCTCACACCTTGAGTATGCTCCACTTTCTTGGTTTGCCTGCCCCCCCTCTCATCTGCGACTGCTTGACAGAGTAGAGAACAGAGCAAGACGTCTCATCTCTCGCCTGGACCCATCCTGGATAGATCTGTCATTTTAGCAGAGCCTTCAACATAGGAGGGATGTGGGTGGCCTTACTGTTATGTACAAGGCCAATATTGTCAAAATACCACACTTGGATCCACTTCGAGGACAGCGTGAAACAAGCTTTTATGCCACAAGACGGGCAGAAAGCAGCAACTTCACTCTGGCTGTACCCTTCTCCAGAACATCACTCCATCTGAGATCATACATACCCAGGATGACTCGAGTATGGAACACATTCGTACAGCATAATGATGTCAACGAGATAACGTCAGTTGATCAAATGAAAATGCTGGCCCACAGATGGCTCCAACTTCATCCTGTTCCCTACTTGTATGTCTCATAACAATAAAAATGCTTTCAAATGAGCTGATGTAGGTAACAGCTCTTAGCTTGCCAATAAAGTTAGGAATCCTTAACCTGTAAATAGCTGTCAATAAAGCTAGGGATCCTTAACCTTGTCAAACCCTGTGTAAAAAAAAAAAAAAAAAAAAAAAAAAAAAAACAAAAAAAATAGAGAGAGAGAGAGAGAGAGAGAGGGTAAGGGGCTGTCAGCACAGGGACTATCGTCCAGCCGGTTATCTCTTACTGCTTTCTAAATAAGTGAGAGAAAATAAGCATTGAAGAAGGTTGCCTGGTTGCTCCCCGCTCCTGCAAGCAGCACTGGCCACGGCAAACAATGGCCAGGCAGGCGGTAAGAACCCCTTCACCATATATTAGGAACACACAACCATGGAAGTCTCACGGGAAACAGAAATGAATCGCATGAGATGAATTACAAGTGCCACAGTGCCACAAGTGTCACAGTGCCACGAGCGCCACAGTGACAGTAGTGGCACTCCAGCTACCACTACCGTGGTTCAGAGAGAGAGAGAGAGAGAGAGAGAGAGAGAGAGAGAGAGAGAGAACAAAGTGACATTAAACACAGTCTACACAAGTAATCTTAACCAAAAAAAAAAAAACCGTCCCTCACCTCTCTCAACTAAAACTAACGATAAAAACACGTTTTATCTCAAGAAAACAACGACACCACCCAAAAAATTCTGACACGATACTTGAAGAAGAAAAAACCAAACAGGAGAAGAAAGTGTAGGCCGAAAAATCTGGCAGAATATTTCTTTTTTCCCGGTAAATATGTATGAGCAAACAACATGAGGATGCTTGTTAAGTGTCGGGGAGAGGAGGCCAGCCTGGCGGCACCCAACCATCGGCACTCTGAGAGCCCCAATTTGCGCCTTTACGCCACGTCTAAATAGGATCGAAGTTACCCGGGAGGATCATTAGTGTACCAGGCCTCGCTCGGTGGCCCCGGCGCTGCCGATATGTTGTCCCGATTACCGAATAAATGAATAGGTAAAAAAAATAAAAATCTCAGCAGCGGGACGTCACTTACAGGTTCCGCTGAGTGACGTCACTCACAGGTTCCGCTGAGTGACGTCACTCACAGGTTCCGCTGAGTGGACGGAAGAACTGTGTGTGTGTTTTTTCTATAAAAGAAGATTGGTAACATTGGTAGTGTGTTGTCACCTATGTGATGATTTTCACAGTGGAAACATAAACTGTCTATGTTGTCCTCTGTCATATTCCATCATAAGGTATTGAAATGTGTCAGCCTGAGGTGGGAGACTTCAGTAGTGTCAGCTTGAGCTGGGAGACTTCAGTAGTGTCAGCCTGAGCTGGGAGACTTCAGTAGTGACAGTCTGAGCTGGTAGACTTCAGCAGTGTCAGCCTGAGCTGGGAGACTTCAGTAGTGTCAGCCTGAGCTGGTAGACTTCAGTAGTGTCAGTCTGAGCTGGGAGACTTCAGCAGTGTCAGCTTGAGCTGGTAGACTTCAGCAGTGTCAGTCTGAGCTGGG